>NW_005842075.1:570893-588240 GCF_000455745.1 Alligator sinensis
AGCCCGCACTATGCTGGGCTGCCCTAAGTCTCCACTGCTGTCACCATCACCTCTGGGCTGCCAGCAGGGCAGTGATGGCAGCGCAGAGCAGATGTAGGGGAGCCTGGTGTGGTGCGGGCTCTGGGTGGTTGCAGCATGAGCCACAGCAGTGGCAAAGGGGAGGGGCCACTTCCCCCCCATGCTGAACACCAGTTTCTGCTCAGCTGCCTCACTGCTGAGCCTGGGTGGGCAAGCCTGGAGCAGGCACAGAGTGGGCCGGGTCAGGGCTGTGCAATGCAGGTCCCCACTGGTACCATGGGGCTGGGACTAGGAGTGGTGGCAGCTGGAAGGAGCCGACACCACATAGGCTGCCTAGAAGGGCAGTTCAGCTGCAGAGCTGCCCTAGCCCTGCTGCGTGCCTGGGGGATGGCAGAACATTGCACAGCTGGACTGTGCCTGAGGCAGGCGGGACTGAGGGACCCATTGCAGGCCAGACAAAAACCTGCCATGGGCTGGATCTGGCCTGCAGGCCGTATTTTAACCGCTCCTGTTTCATTCATTGAATCAACAAATCCCTGTTTCCTCTAGTTTATACTAGTTTATTGGACCACATTGTGGCAATTCAAAGCCTATTGCATACATGCTTTGCTTGAAATCTCTGAAGGAGTACTGTAAGACTGATCAACTTGGGATGAAGTTGTGATGTGTACATCACAACTTCATACAATCTCCTAGAGCATGAAGTAGTCCATTAGCATGAAGTACTATGCCAGCTATGTTGTCATTTAGTACTTGACTGAGGCTAGAGTTCACACTTGATTGAGTTTGAAGATGAAAGCTGAAAAGTTTTGAACCTTTTTTGTCTGGAATACTTCTCTCTCAATTTTTGTCCTTCTGTTTTTACTATCTGGTAGATATTCAGATAGGCAGGTGGGTATGCAAACACTTTGGAAAGTACACAAAGAGTTAACATGTCAGAAATAAGTTCCTCTAAATCACTGCCTTAAAAATCATTGTGTGCGCACATTCCTAGTTCTGTGAAAATATCCAGAGAGCTTAAGCTGTCAGTTACACATTGATAAGCGGAAGTTTGAAGCTGTCATGTAACCGAGCGTTTTGTTAAAGGCTGTCTGTCTGTTGGAGTGGGGGAAACAGTGTTAGCCTTTGACCATTATATTTAAATCCAAAGGGAAAACTTAAACTTTTTTTTTAGGTTGTGAATTTGTTGCAAATGATAACTTGGTTTAAGTGTTCGTTGCATTCCTGTAGTAGGAGATCTTTGACTAGCGTTAGCATTAAACAGCAAACCTCCTTACATTAATATTTAACAACTTTAGCGATTGATTATCCACTATATTAATTGGGTGATTCAGCTAGTATAAGTACTGCTACTAACTTGTTTACTTGACCTAATTTAACTTCATTTTGATAGTTGTATTGTTTAAGCTTTGTTTAGGGTTAGGGGTGCACTGAGAGAGATTTTGGGGGCTGATACAGATAGTCAGTTTTTAAGGAGGCATATCAGCTGATACTGATCTGATTTCTGATACAGCTGTGTGCAGCTGGTAAGTCCATTGTGGTGGAAGGGGAGGGAAAGGGCTTGGGGGGCAGGTAAACGCCCCCCATGGTGAGGTAGGGAGTGGGGCAGGGGCAGATGCTGCTCAGGCAGGTGGGGCGCGGCGTGGGACGGAGCTGCGGCTCATCCGGAGGGGGGGTTTGTGGGGAGGTGACTCCTGCTACTCCGTGTACCCTGGGAGAGCATTGGGGGCAGGGGGATATGGCCCCCAGATCTGCGCTGGGTGGGGTGGGTGGGCTGCAGCTGTGGCTTGGAGCTGGGACTGTGCTGGGATCTTGTTGGCAGGGACTGGGCTTGGGGCAGGTGGTGGCGGTGCTGGGGAGGGGGTTGTAGCTTTGCTGTACCTTCCCCCTAGCACCCCCCTTCCAGCACTGCCATCGCCTGCCCTGAGCACAGCCCCTGCTGAGAAAAGCCTGATGCAGGCTGCAGCCCTCCTGGGGTGCAAGCATCAGTGGAACCCACTCCTACCCCCTGGATGAGCCGCAGCTGTCCCATGCCCAGTCCTGCCCTGTCTGGGCAGCCCCTGCCCTGCCCTACTCCCTTCCTCCCCTTCCACCACAACAGAATTGGGATCTGTACGCAGCTCTTCAAGCTGCTGGGCTGTGCTCCTTGCTGCCTGTGTGCTGCACTGCAGCTGCACGCATGCATGCATGGGCATTTATCAGCCAAATTATCAACCTCATTGGTCTGATTTCCGATACAGCCAATTTTCTTTATACTGGTGCCGATCCGATATTGGACCAATGTATTGATGCATCTCTATTTACGGTAGAGGTGATTAGAATAGTTTAGCCTTATGATATGTTTTCTTGATGTTAATATAGGTATCTGTCTGTCCCTCAAGGCAATATAATTGCTCCAAGTGAGGTATCAGCTTGTCAGACACTTAAGAGTGCCTGCAGAGTCCAGTTCTTGAATGGCAGTCCCTTCCATACTTAGCATGTGTGAGGTTTGAATCGTGAACGTGGTGGAGGATTCTTCCTAAGGTTTCTTTTTTCCTCTGCATCTTGTGCTCTTCTTTCCTAAAAAAAAAAACCTTAATTCCATGCTTCTTGATGTTACTCTTGTTTAGTAGCTTTAATAACATTTATTAGCAAGTATTTTGAACCATATTTCTTTCAGTAAACAAGTGTTGACCACTGAGAACTTTGTTTTAAAGCAAATCCCGTAGGAGTCTGAGCACTTCTTTCTAAACTAATCCCTTGGTTCTTGCGTTAGCCAACACTGGATTCTTAGTTTTGATTTTGTGCCACGGTATTTGTTGCTGGTAAGAATTCAGTTTGACCCATGCAGAGCATGTCAACAATTTTTTGCGCCACTTAATTTTTACCTGCTGTTTTGGAGGGCAGGAATGTCAAATTTGCATTTGCTTTGTTAATGCTTCGTTCTTTTGCTAAAAGTTGAAATTGGTGGAGGTTGCCGTATAACCAAAGTGTGGTGTTTTCAAAACAAGTGTTGGTAGAGTCGTTAAACTTTCCAGACTGAACTTAGTCAGTTTGAGCGTAGTTTCAGTCTGCAGAGACGAGAGATCTAAAAACAAAAGACATTATTATTTAGTATGTTTTTATATCGGATATGAAGTTACTGTTTCTGCTTCAAACGGTGAAGTGTCTCAACCTAGCTTTATATGCTATAATGTAATTTTGCCTAAAAGGATCCTTTTAGATACTGTAAATACCTTGTTCTTATTAAAACCTTGGTAGCCTATGAGGACCAAAGCTATTGGTATATCAAATAACATGAGTGGATATAATGTTAGGGAAGAACCTTTAGTGAGAAAAAGAAAAAATTTGCAGAATGGAACAAAATTGATATGCATCTGGTGTTTAAGGGGCTAATGGATGGTCTCTACTTTGATATGTATTTAAACCATTTTTATCCATGGCATGGACCCCATGTATAATAGGATTTTTGCAAAATTTGCCTTTTCTGGTTTGCTCTGAGTTCATATTTGAGTATACAGGTACCTTTTTCAATCTCTTCAGCATGTTCTGTTTATTACTTGCTTCTGTGACCAGAAACAATCCAAGAAACGCACTAAAATCCAGATTTTTAAACATTTTAGGTGTTTAAGTCTTGCTGTGTTGATAGGGAAGTATGTATCCAAGCACACATGAAAATCTGACCCTAGCTGCCATGGACCAGGTTGCTATAAGGTATGCCTAGCATTTTTGGCCAGATTATTAAAAAGTTTCAAGCATGGATCTGGTATAGTGAAATAAATGATTGTGTAGTAATTTTGAGGTAATTCTTATAATAGTGTTCAGATTCTATTTTTAGATATGCATTGGTCAAGCCTTTTTTGGAAAAATACATGCTATCATTGTAATAGGGCGACTTTGTAGGTTAAGAAAACTGAACAAAGGCATGGCACCATGTTAAACCTATTTTACAGCCTATGCTCCATTAGCAAAATTGTTTTAAGTTATCTGCATGGCACTGTCTGGTAGCTGATGATAGCTGCCCATATTAGAACCCAGGATGACACCTGGTGTACAAATATGCTTAATGCCTTCCTGTGAGAGAAGGTGCGTCTTTCCAAAGCAGTAGTCACGCTTGCAGAATCTAGAAGAATGTGTACTGGTGCCTAAAATACCTTCTCCTCTACACTAGAATTATTTTAGGAAAGCTTTTGGACAAAGGCCTTGTTTCCAGCTCACCCAGATCATAACTACTTCTACTAAGAATAGAGTACAAGTAGCACCTTGCTGTTTTTTTTCCCCCCCTCAGAGTAGCTTAATGGCCAGTACTTAAATCTTTGACCCGCTTTTTTTTTCCTTTTGGAAAACCTGCATTTCGTGTTGTCATCCATTTCTGACGCTCTCCATGCCAAATATTAGCCAAATGTCCAGATTTCTTAATAGGCTATTCATGTGTTGGAACGTGTGTACACGTGTATAGATCTTTTGCTTTGTTTTAGCTTTTTTTCACAGAGAATGAGAATAGTTAGTAGTAACTGCATAAGAGTTATGCATCCATAGCAAGATTTGTGCTGCTTTCTTCGGTTTGGATACAAGTAGTCTTGCACTATCTCCTAAACTGTTTGGTCTGAAACTCTGTGCACCTTCAGGCAAAGTTATCTTTTAATCTTCTAAAGATAGATTATGTAGCATTATCGGCTAGTGTGTGGTTTGCAACAGAAACACACTTGGTAGGGTTGAAAATATATTTGCTTGTTTTTTAATTTTTAGTTGTAATTTGCCTTTCAATTTTTATGGCTTTTTGTAATTGTCCATTTTGAACAAGTTTTTCTCTTAATGTAAGGGCTGCAGCAACGTTAATAGGCAAACAGTTAGACAGACCAGCTCTTTTTTTTACTATATGCATGCCATCATTTCACTCTGGCTAATTCTTGACAATGTCTAGGGTATTGAAATATACAGTAAGTTTACTTCCTGAAAATACTGTTTAATATTTAATTCCTTTAAATGCTTTGAACAAATCTTAGAGCTGGAGTTACAATTATTGGTTAGAACAGTGATTATCAACCTGGGTGTTCAAGATCCTTCAAGGGTGCTGCAGGATGCTATATAATGTTAGCACTGTTAGGTTTGCAAATATGATTCACAAGATAAAGCTAGAGGTTTCAAATAGTTAAGAACATTCCACCCTGTTGTGATCTGAGTTCTTTACAGCAGAAGAATTGCTCTATTATTTTGCTGTACTTGAAAAAAAGAGTGAAAACTAAGAGCTGGCATTTTCCGAGGCATGCCTCAAGTCTCAAAAGGATGAGAATCACTGGTTTAGGAGACATCTTTGTTTTGATACATGGTGTAGATAAAGCAGTATAGGGTATGTAGAAATAAAGCTAAGAATCCATGAAAGCATTTTTTTTTTCAGTCTCTGTATTTTTTTTAGAGGGTCTGATCCATTTCTGATTGGTATATCACTAGATATACATGCTTTCCCTGAATTCTATGGAAAATGTAAATTTTCTTTGCTAGCATTTAAGTGATTGCCTTTGATTTGAATATCCTTCAACTGTTTCAAATCTCTGCAATTTCTTTTTCAAAAAATCAGTTTTTCAGCTATAAAAGAATTCTTATTGTAACGGTATTTTCTACAGTTTCACATGTTTGAATTTGTGTATCCCCATCCCCTAGCAATCTTAGTTTAAAGCCCTGTCCAGAAGATAGGCCATCCTGGCTGCAAACAAGGACTTACTGTTCCTTGTGAGGTAGATGCCATCCCTTTCCAGGAGTCTTGTCTCCCTGAAGTGCACTGCAAGCTGCTTACCTTCTTCCCTTCCTGGTGTTGCCATCGGAGCCTCATGTATAGGGAGGGGAGTGTACCTGTTGTGTAGGACCAGGGGAGGAGCAGCCCTGGCCCTGAGTTTCCTGGAGCGTGAGGTGACTGTCTTCTAAGTCACTCTGGGTGGGTCTTTTTGGTTAGTCATCAGTTGGCCACCATCTCCGTCTCTTTCTCTTCTTCCTTTTTTTTGGTGAAGGTTCTGGCCTTAGCCATCAGTGAAGTCTTTGTGGGCCCTGATGGTATGCAGCTGATGTATTTCCTCCTTGAGCTCCTGCACCTGGCATTCCAGAGACTCCACCAGGGAGCAGACCCCACAAACGGGGGTGTCTCCATGCTCAGTTGCCAGCAGCTGCGCCAGGCAGCTCCTGCAGTCTGGAACCATGGGCTCTGTCTGGGTGAAGGTCTCGGCAATGCCAGGATGCCTGTGGGTATGTCATGTCACCGCCATGGCCGAGAGTGATTGTGTGGTAATAGGCTATGCTACTACCCACAAACTGGCCTGCAAACTGCCTGCACACTACTTCCCCTGTTTTCAGTCATGTTTGCCGGCTTCCTGGTCACAGGCTCCCGGGTTGCCTGGGGGGTCTCCTTTTATACCCTTCTGGCCTGGGCTGACTCAGCCCCTTTGTTTGGGCTTCTGTCAAGCCCAGGCAGCACTCAGTCTGCAGGCAGCACTCAGTCTGCAGGCACTCCCAGTTTCTCAGAGCACACACCCCGGACACACAGCCCACCAAACAAACACTCGGCAAAAACCAAAGGTACAGGCAGCTGGATCACTTACCTTTTCTGGGCAGGATCTGGTGCCTGGATTCTCTCTTCCTTCCTCTTGCTTCCAGCAACTGCCTGCAAACTACTCCTGTTTGCAGTCCTGTTTACTGGCTCCCTGGTCACAGGCTCCTTTCCTTCCTTCCTTCCCCCTCCCAGCCACATTTCAAGCTTAAGTCACTAGTAGGGTAAGTGCTGTGGGACCAGGGACCGAAGGCAAAAGGTGTGCATGAAGAGTGGTTGTTCCTAAGGACACGATCCTTGAAGCACAAAGGAAGTCCATTCCCATGCAGAGAAAAGGTAACAGAAGGTCTGGGAAGCCTTCTTGGCTAAACAGGGAAATCACTGTCCTCTTAAGAAAGAGGCTTATAAACAGTGGAAGCTCAGGGTGGACCCCAAGGAGGACTATTCCATGACAGCCCACGTTTACAGGGAACAGATAAGATGGGCTCAAGTGGTGACCAAACTTAGATTAGCAATGGGAATCAAGGACAGCAAGAAGTCCTTGTTTAGGTACATAGGGAACAGGAGGAAAACAGATGGGAGTGTGGGGTCATTGCTCAACAACTCAGGAGAGCTGGTTACTAGCACCCAGGAAAAAGCTGAACTCCTGAACGACTACTTTGCCTTGGTCTTTCACCAGACCAAAGGGAAAACTACACTAGGGAGAGTAGAGGATGAGCATGGTAGGAATAATTGCCTTCCTGCTATTGCTGTAGAATTGGTGTATGACCAATTAAAAACATTAGACACATGCAAGTCAGTGGGACCAGATGATCTTCATCCAAGAGTGCTGAAGGAGCTGGCTGAAGTTATTGTGGATCCCTTGGCAAAACTCTTCCACAACTTGTGGTGCTCTGCAGAAGTCCCTGAGGACTGGAAGAGGGCCAATATTGTGCCCAGCCACAAGAAAGGCAGGAGGGAGGACCCGGGTAACTATAGGGCAGTCAGCCTAACTTCCATCCTAGGGAAAATCTTAGAAAAGTTCATCAAGGAGTCTGTCTGTGATAAGCTTGCAGAAAGTAAGATTCTGAATGACGGTCAGCATGGCTTTGTCACGGGCAGGTCTTACCTTACCAAACTCATTTCCTTCTATGATGAGGTAACTTGCCACCTGGACACGAGAGAGCAGGTTGACATTGTTACCTTGACTTCCAAAAGGTCTTTGATCCAGTATCCCACAGTGTCCTCATGAGAAAATTGGAGGATTGTGGGCTTAACTCTGAAACAGTAAGGTTTGTGAGAAACTGGATGCAGGATAGAACTCGAGTCGTAGTGAACAGATCTGTGTCATCCTGGTGAAGTTGACAGCGGTGTCCCACAGGGGTCAGTGCTTGCTCCACTACTTTTACAACATCTTTATTAATGATTTCAGTGTGGGGGTAAATTGCTCGCTGGCCAAACTCGCGGACAGCACCAAGTTATGGGGGAGCATGGTCATGCTTAAAGATAGGCTACAGATGCCAGGCTGTCTAGGTCTGCCTGCAAGTTGGGCAGATGGGAACCTAGTGAAATTTAATGTTGAGAAATGTCAAGTGGAGAAATGTCTCCACCTCATAGCAAGCAACCCCCAACACACCTACAGGCTTGGTGGCACCAAGCTGACTAGCACCACAAATGAAAGGGACCTAGGGGTAATAATAGATCACAGTATGAATATGAGCCAGCAGTGCAATGCTGTAGCCAGTGGGGCAAATAATACTCTGGCATGCATCAATTGATGCATCTCCCGCAAAGTCAAGGAGGTAATTCTTCTGCTCTACTCGGCACTGGTGAGACTGCATCTGGATTACTATGTCCAGTTCTGGGCATCACACTTTAACAAGGATGTGGACAAGCTTGAGAGTCCAGAGAAGAGCCACCCATATGATCAGAGTCTTAAAAGGCAAGCCATGTGAGGAAAAGCTGAGGCATCTGTGACTGTTCAGCTTGAAGAAAAGAAGGCTGAGAGGGTACCTGCTAGTAGCTTACTGCTGCACTAGGAGAGTAGTATATCAAGGGCTCTGTGAGCAACTCTTCACCAGGGCAGCTGAGGGGAAAACCAGGAGTAATGGCCACAAACTCCTGGAAGATCGGTTCAGGGTTAGCACTGGGAAAAACTTCTTCACAGTCAGGGTGTTCAGACTGTGGAATAAGCTCCCTCCAGAGGTGGTGCCATCACCTACTCTGGAAATCTTCAAGAGGAGACTAGACGGTCACCTTGCTGCAGTCACCTGACCCCCAGTTATCTTTCCTGCTTGGTGCAGGGGCCTGGACCTTATGATCTTCTGAGGTCCCTTCTTGCCTTACAATCTATGAACCTATGAATCCTGGGAGGTGGCGGTGTGGGGTTCTGGGTGGCAGCGCTCCCATGTCTACCCACCTGTGTGTGTACCCCTTAGGGCCTTCCCAAGACAACCACTGCCATAGTGTTTCAATTTTCTACTACCTGTATACTGCAAGTTACTTTTTCAGTTATCTGTAGTATATGAAGTATATAGTAAATCTTCTGAGTGACAATCTTTTCCTATTTCCTCAGCTATCTAAATCTATTGTGGATAAAGCACTTGAAAATGCAGTTTTAGATGCACTTCTGGATCTTACAGGGGTTGATGCACTTCTGGGTCTTACAGGGGTTGAACTAGAAGACCTGGAATAAAATAGTTCAAATCAATGTAGATTTTCCTAATGATTTGTCTAAAAATATTTTACATTTTCTTTAAAGGTAGAAGAAATATCTTTTATCCTCAGAGTTAAATTAATTTCATACGAAAAAAATGTGCAAAACAAACTTATAGAAGCCTAGTATATAGCAATATTTTAAAACAGAAACTTGAGACTAATTTTAAAGATGAAGATGATATTAAATAACAGAATAAATATTGTGGGAGTTTATAAAAGTATTAAATACCTACCAGACTAATGGAATCTTGGGCAATAAACAGCCCCAGCTTCAAAGAATAAATCCCACCAGGCAAAACTGATTTTTTGTTTGTTCCAAACTAGGGGTTCTTCACTGTCTTGGACTCAAAGCACCCTTTTTTATACTCTAGGCACCTCTTATTAGCCTTAAAGCACTCTTCCATAACTTTTGTGAATTGAGTGACACCCAATTTCAAACACTTATTTAGAGATTACAGTGTTTTTTTTCTTTGCAGAGGGGCCTGGCAGTAGGAATGGGAGCTCATCCAGGCAGGCAGGAGCCTGAACTTGCTTTTAGCTGCTTATTTCCTAATACCTCACTTATTTCCTCACACCACCCTTCAAAAGATCCAGCAGCACCCCAGCTTTCCCTGGTATCCCAGTTGAGGATCACTGTTCTGGATACATTAGAAAATAAATGGTATGATGATGAAACAGGATGTTTTGGTCTTGAAACACTGGTTCTTCTTATGCAACTTTTAAAGTAAATACTTAAGATGCACTGTGGTAAAAATAGGACTATGGGGGTGTGTAAATTTGCAAGATTGTAATCTAGTAAAAGGGTTATTGCATAGCAGTATCTTACTTGGAAAATTTCATTCAAAGTTACTTGGATAGGACTGTTGTTACATGGTTTGTAAATTGGTTAAAGACCATTAAAAATAATAATCAAACAAGCAAGTATTTTTGAGTTGGTGTGTATCATCAGTTGGGGTTGCTGAAAGTTTATTGTTAGACACGTTGTAATTTAATATCGTCTTTAATGAAGTACAAGACAGACAGACAAACACACCTTAATGAAATTCATAGCTGTTACTAAATTGGGAAGAACTCTTTAACACCTGTCAGGACAAAGTAATAATATAAAGGGTTATATATTATAACCATTATTATGTTATATGTAACCCTTTGTATTATTTCTCTGTTCCAGCGTGTGCACACTGTGTGTATTATAATATACTATAACAATACAAAAATTAAATTCACAAAATGAGGGAATTTGGGAAACTTCAAGCTAATAAATCTGAATTATTTTTTTCCCCGAAACGCATGCATACAATTTTGGAGAGGTTTGGAAAAATCTAGAAGTGATAGTAGCCAACAAATTAGACATGAGTTTATCGTGCCCTATGGCTGGAAAAAAAAATCATTTGAGACTTTTGATCTAAATAGAGAGGTACAGCACTGCACAGCTAAGAGGCAGTAATGGTACAGGTGCCTCAATATTGTTACAGGATTTTTTTTATGGAGGCCAGTACAAGTTGTCATGGGCCCAGTCTCGTCTGCCACGACTTTGCTGTAATAATGAACTGGTGGTAAATGTGGGAGGCTACCCATTACATGCCCGAATGCCAGGGGGTGCTATCCACTGGTCTGTAACACTCCTGCACCATGGCCTAGGCCTTGCAGATGGCATCTATTATGTTACTATGCTCCTGGTATAAAACTGGGTCAACTTAGTTCTACATCAGGTCTCATTAACTCACACACTCGTACCGCTCCCTTCTTGTACTCCACCCTCTCTCACAGGGTCTCTTGCCTGCCATACAATACTGTGTCACCTTCACTCTGCCCTTCTCCCTTGAGTGGCCCTGTAGGCCATCAGGCTTATCCAAGTCATGCCTTGGGTGGCAACATGCAGTCTTTTGGGCCTCTCCCATGACCCTCACCTGGGTAGTGGCCAGCCGATTCACCGAATGGAGGGCTAACTCTGCCCTAGGCCCTTACTGGGTTTCTCACACCCTACAACTCAATCTCATGGGGGTTGGCCAATGTGCTGCCCTTCTGGCTGCTCCACAGCCCTACTCAACCCCTGTCAGGGCCTTCTCTACTGCCCCCGCCGCCCCGGGGCTACACAACTATCCCTCCTCGGAGGTTGGCCTCCGAGGTCTTTCACCCCTGCAGGTTTAGGTGGTTGCAGCTGTGCATGGCCTCACTCCTTTCCAGGGATCTTACCCCCCTGAGGCTCAGGAGGCAGTAGCCATGCCTGCCCTCCATTTCAAATAGTGTTGTGGGGGCTGGGGTTATTAAGGTACCCCAACCCACCTTTCACTGAGGAGGTGAGCAATCCTGGTATTTGAGTGAGGCTCCTGTGCCACCAGCAGTCCCACCAGGCATTCCTTCCCTGGTAGGGTGTAGTTTTAGGTCATACCCAGGACCAGGAGCCTCCAAGCCATCCCCCTAGCTCCTGCCCTTACCTCCAGGATGTTCCATGCCGCAAGGGAGCTGGATGGTGCTGCTCCCTCAGCTGCAAACGGCTAACGGCTGTCTGACCTTTGTTTGAAAATGGCTGCCTTGATCAGTCAATCTGTCGGCTGCCTGCTTCAGCCCTTAGTGGCAGGCTCCAAAGGTGCATTGCCACAATGCTTTTATTCCCCCGATGGTTAGAAACTTTCTACTTCCTAACCTAAATGTATATCCTCCCTCCCCCTTTTTTTGTGCTGACATTCATTTAAATTAAATAGCACTTCTGCTTCTCTTCTGTTTGCCCTTTACCCATTCCCAGTGCATTCAGAGGCAGCTATTTTATCCCTTGCAGCCATCTTTTCACATGGCTAATCAAGCCAAACTTTTGGTTTCCACTCATAACCTGTTCATTCTACTGATCATCCTCATGGCCCTTCTCTGTACCTTTTCCAGTTTGAATTAACCCTTTTTAAATGGGGATGGCCAGAGCTAGGAACAATATTCCATATGAGGCCTCCCTTGTTCATTGTACACTGGCAATAATCCTATCTAACCAGAAATATGTCACCTGATTTAAAACTAGGTTTGACAAAGCATTACAAGATGTACTATCAGGAACAAAAAGTTACCTTATCAGGAAGATGCGTTAGAAAAGGAAAATGCTAAACTTCAGTGACTATGAAATACAGTTGCACACTTTAGAGGGCAGATGTTCTCATAAACTCTTTTCATGTGTTACATGGTTGCATATGTTTCCAGGAGACTGAACTCAACTTAGATAAGTCCTATGTTCTGAATTCCTAATATCCCTTAAAATGCAATAAGCTGCATATTCGCTTTTGAACACTAACATTTCATAAACAATATGCCACTAGACACGGTACAGTGGCACCTTAAACAGTTACCATAGGATATTGTCAAAACACTGAATACTGAAAAATAATTGCTATATATCAGCTGTTGATATATATCAGCCAATACATTTTTCTTCTTGTTTATGTGGCATAATCAGCAACACTTTAATTTTAACTAATTTATTAGTAATCTACATCTTCCTATTAAAACATTTTAAATGAAAAGGAGCCAAAGAAA
The DNA here is from genome assembly GCF_000455745.1 of Alligator sinensis. NCBI lineage: Eukaryota > Metazoa > Chordata > Crocodylia > Alligatoridae > Alligator > Alligator sinensis. Next base: position 583,645 of record NW_005842075.1, read on the forward strand.
ACTGACACTACCCCAAAAATTTTCGAAGGGCGTAACAATTTTGAATGCCAAATTAGTAAACAGATTTATTTCAAAATTTACATAAAATTATATCTGGACTCTCTACCAGTAATGCTGTGACTTTGGTAGATGTACATTTGCTTTCATGTTGAACAACAGGATTTTTACAGCTGCCCTAACTGAAATGCTTTCTTCAGTCTTGAAGTATGGAACTATTACAAACTCCTCCGTAATGAGCAGAGATTGATGGTAAGTATAAACATTCCTTCAGTAAACTTTTAGAATATGACATCCAACACCTTAAAGCAATTTAGGATTGAGAAAAAAGAAACTAATAGCAAGGTGAAATTTTTGCAAATATTTCAAGAGGCTCTGCAGGTTGCCACAAGGAGAGGGCTTCTCAGCACTCAAATGGTTAAGGCCATGATTCTGATAATATTTAGGCACATACTTTAATATGTAAGTATTCATGTGCTTGTGTTGTGCAGAATTTAAGTCTGAATGAGTGACAGGAATGAAGTCACAAATACTTATTTCTCCCTCAAACTGTATATATGGAAATTCAGATGTCTCTAAACAGTTTTAAGAAACTCTAGCATCAGTTTAGTTTTCTGTGCTCCATGCACAGTGGGAATTGGAAAGTACAACCTTGAGTGTTACTTTCCAATGCAGTGAATAGCTCAGTACAAGATGTATTAACATCTGCCTACTTCTGTTTTTAAAAGAACATTTTAAATAAGATAACTAAAAATGGCATGTGTGCATTTATATTCACTCAGATAATGGCATTTTGACCATATAATTTTAATGTAGAATGTATGTTGCCAGGATTGCCACTGTACTTCACGTATAGTGGTAAATCTTTTATTTACCGCACATACCTATGTGAGCAGAAATGTGTAAATTAAAGTTTGTCTGGTATAACATTTGCTTGACTGTTCTTTCTTCTGCTTGCAGAGTATACTTTCCACAATGAACTCTTAATATAAATCTTTCTCAAGCAGCAGATAAATGTGATACATAGCACCAATAAAAAATTATTGCATATATACCTATTGTATCTGTCAGTTAGTAGAAGCTGTAACCATGAGATTCACTTGTATAAAATAAGAAGGGATCCTGGTTTTCTCTGTTTTAAAAAATTCCAGATTCTCCGATTAAACCCCAAATCCAAGTTTTTCTGCCATTTAAAATGAAATGCCACTATATATACCTACATATTTTTGGCGTTTGATTTTTGGATTTTTATCATGGAAAATGAGAACACCCCTACCCCTTTCATTTGTCAAGATGCAGGCCTAGCTACAGCTGTCCCCACAGCTGCTTTGTGGCACTGAGCAGCCCTGAGATGCTGCTGCCCTGCCCTTGCCTATGCCATTGCTCTACTTGAACAGCTGATGATGCTTAGAGAGCATATCATTTTAAAAAAGGCTAAATTTAAGCTATCTCATGAAGGATTCTGTTATGACTAAGTCAGTAAGTTGGCTTTCAAATGTCATGAAAGACTTTTTTCTGGCCTTAGTCTCTCAAGAGAGATTGGCCAAAAAGCTGAAAAGACTTAGAGCCTGGCAGTCTTTTCCTCTTAGACTTTTTATAGCACAAATAAAGATTTGAAAATACCAAAGCATTTCTGAAATTTGTTTTGCCCAGTTGTTTGTGGAGTAAATAGGGGGGAGAGAAAGCAAACACATTTCAGAGGTTAAAAATCTTGTTTAATTGTTTTCAGAATTAAATATTTTGAATTTTTTTCCATTCAAAATAGCTTTTTGATGCAAAATTTCCTTTGATTCAATCTTTATATAAAGGGTGAACACTCAAAATGAAGAAAAATGTCATTTCAATTTTCCCAAATAGATACTTCAACTTTTTGCTTTGCTATTTTTTTTATATTCATTTTCAATTTATTGAAACTTTTCCCCCCACAATTACCAGTGAACCAAAAAATCAGTTACTTGCATGCCTTTAACAGTAATCCAGTCAAGATGTATTCAGGGTTAGGAAAAAATGTGGATGTAGGTGCATGGCTGTGTGCATGTGTAAATGGAGAAAAGGAATTTTTTTAATGAATCTTCTTGCATTGATTTTTAAGAGCAGACAGGCTTGAAACCTGTTGGCATATAGATTTATGTTTACAGATTATTCCTATGCTGCTCTTTCATTCCAGTCCCATTCAGTGCAAGATAAAGGAAAGAAAGTGATCTCCTTAATTATAGCCTTTTTCTGAGCATGCATCACATTTAAAACTTAAAATAACAGAAGGTCTGAATGAAAAAGGCCAGCTTTTCTGGGGAAAACTGGAACTTCGGGAAAAAGTTAAAAACCTGCAGTAGTTCATAACTGAACTTCTAGTAATGAGAACTATATTATCCAAGTACCCTGATGCTTAATTTTTCTCTTCTGGCTATTGAAATATCTCTAAAATAAGGGGGGAAATTAAGATGTTGAGGGGGGAAAAAAAGCACTGATGTCATTGTATTTTGTGCATGTGTTTAAAGGGAGGTTATGTCCTTAGGGCTCAGTAGTAGTATGTAAGTAGAACTGACATTAAAACACAGATAAGTAATTTTTACAATGGAAAAAACTTGAAAAAATAAGTATCTCCATTCCAAATTTATTCATTAAATTGCAGTTAACCAAGCACAATATAAATGACCAATACTACATTTGGGTATATATCCAAACTTTATTGTGAACACCAGATTCTTTAATAATGTATTATAAAAGCACACAGCATTCAGTATTGGAATTGTAAACACAACTATTCATCCTATAAACAAATATAACTTAAACAATTTAGTTACTAATGATCTTGGCAATGCTGGCATAACTCAAGTTTTTATTTGTGATTTCTTTAATCAGGAGGACCTGTATCTGAAAGGTGCACATTTTCTCATTCTCGGCTTGAACTATGATCTTCATATGCACATTTCTATGTTAAAATAGATACACTATGTAAGTTGATGTAGTCTAACTTAAAATACTTCCTGTAGCTGGTATTTTCCATAAGATGCATTCAATTCTATATTTCTGTAGACTGCAGTGACAGCTGTGCTTTTGTTCCACAATTCCCTGAAAATAGCGGAGGGTAATATTATTGTTGTTCTACTAATGAGGCTGATGACAGTGTCTTGCTAATTAAAACTAAGGAAATACAGACATACCACAACACAAGTTACATTTTCCTTAGAATACTTCAGAATGATGATTGTATTAGAGTGAGTGAGCACATGTAACTAATTTTTTATATACAGTTCTAATAGAAAATACGATGGCTCTTTGCTTCAACAGGATCATTGTCTATCTTAAATCTTTAATTAACTTCCTGAATTTGACTAGGTTGCAAATAACAGATGGTGCAGTATTGCCAAATTACAGCTCATCATCTGCTTCTTACATACATAATTTGGTAGGGTTAAGTATAACAAAAAAAATCAGAAGTCTTCAGTGCAGAATTTATTGATAATAGGGAGTTGTGTTCTTTTCTCTTTTTACAGTTGTGTGGTAATGGGCAAGTTGTTTAAAAATAGTATGTGAAAACAAAAAAACTGTCCTGACACATCTTTATACAGAGCACTGATTTTAATATATGGATGTCTCAAAAATTTTGCATTATATAAAGAAATGTAATTGGTATTTAATCTTATAATTGTGTATGGATCATATGAAACAGACAGTCATTGTCTTGAAGTGAGATGCTTATTATTGTTTTGATCTTAATAAATGATAGATTTTGCTACTTGAAATAGCACCTTTAAACTGTCCTTTTATTCTTGCTAGCATGGCTAATGATAGGGAAGGAATGGAAAGACCTAGAAGTCCCTATTTTTTAAAGAAGTAATAAAATTATTATACTATGAGAACTGTAAAGTATGCCTCTCTAGTTCAATGCAGAATGTTTAAGCAGAATTCCTATCTTCAATTATTAGAGGAAAATGTGGGAGTTAAAAACTTACCCTGTTTGCAGCAGCAGCTTTGAGGTGTTTTTTCTTGATGGGTTTGTTTTAGTATGATGTTCTATATGTGAATTATAAATAAAAAAGGTAAAAATCACTGCTTCAATGCCAGAGACTTTAAGGCAATATAGCTTTAAAGTTGTTTTTAAAACAAGCCTGCATGATTGTTGGTATGCTGCTGTACAACCAGTATATTGATACCTTGCTTAAACTGGACTTAAAAAGGGTTACAATAGTTTCTTCAAGACTGTTATCCCAATCTTAATTGTTTAGCTGAGGCCCTGATGGCTACAAAGATGACCTTACAGCAAGGGTATTCAGTCTTTTTAAACGAGTGTACCCCTTCTGTGTGCCCCTGGGTTTGTGAGCAGGGCATAGGTGGCCTGGGGCCGGGGCTGCACCGGTCTGTTCCTGGGGGGTTGGCCTGGGCTGCACTTGGGGTGGGTAGTGGTGCTGAAACTCGGGTTATGGGGGAGGCTGCAGCTACCCCAAAATTTGCCACAGCCCAGCCCAGTGCCCCCACTGGGAACAGTATGGTGCTGCCCCAGCCCAGCCCACAGCGGCCCCAGCCTGCAACACCCCATGTGCAGATCCAGGGGCACGTGCCACCCATGCCCTCCCAGGCTGTGTGCAGCAGTGTGAC
>NW_005842075.1:588271-606927 GCF_000455745.1 Alligator sinensis
CCCCCCCCCGGGGGGAGCCAGTCACGGCTTTGTCCTATGCTCTGCCCTGGCTCCAGCCCCACTCCCTCCCTTACAGCAGGGACCTACGGGAGCGGAGCTATGGGGGTGGGGGGGCTGCAGCCACTCCAAAACTTGCTGTAGCCCCCCAATATCCCTCCCAGCACTGCCGCTGCCTGTCCCTTGTGTAGATTATGGGGCACATGCTCCTCATCCCCTCTCAGACTGCATGTAGCAACAGGAGCTGCCTCACCATGCGGCTCAGTCCAGTGCCCTGCCCCAGCTGGGCAGCCCCTCCCCTTGCCCCACTCCCTTCCCCCACAACAAACTTACCTGCCGGACCTGGCTGCTCACTACGTGGCCAGGCTGCATCCTGGCTGCCTGCATGCTGTACTGCAGCTGCACATGCACGGAGTTCTGCATACCCCTTACAACCCTCTTAATTACCCCTAGGGGTACGTGTACCCCTGGATGATAATCGCTGCCTTGCGGCATCTGATGAAGTAAGCCTCTGGTTACAAAAGCTTAGGCTATGCATCTCTGATTTACTTAGTCTGTAAAGTGCAAATCTATCCTGCCTTCTACTTTACTCATTGTGTAAGTAATGAATTGCTGGAACCCTGCATCTGACAGATTCTGTATTGACCTTGGAGAAGAAATGGTTTTCTTAGTTGGAAGTCATTGGGCACTGGAATCCCTTTATATTAGAAGCCATAATTAGCCTAGATTTTAACCTTTGGAGATCAAGGTAAGAATCTAATCCTCTTGCAGTAACAGCACCTGTGCAGTGTTAAAGTAGCCAGGAAGCCGGATTCATGCATACTTCACTACCAAATTCAGGCTTAATATGAAATGAAGGGGGGAAAAAAAGATCTTCTACTGACTGAATTTCATTTCGTATCTTTTTATTGATGTCAATAACAAAAGGTCTGTAAAACAGAGAGTATCTTGTATTTATTGAATAGATAGTTATTCTACAGAATATGTATAATACAGAAATGTGCAGTTATGCAATAGTGCACGTGCCAGTTTTTCAGTTCTGAGGTGTAATTGCCTATTAATTAAATTTGTAGGTAGTCCATTTCTGTTTGTAGGAGGATTAATCTATGCATTCAGGGTTGAATTACCTTGTGCAGATGGCTGAACCAAAGCTTGTGCACTTGGACACGCTCAATAGCTTAAGTGGGAAATAGTGATGTACTGGGCTTATGCGGGTCCTCTGGGCAGGAGTGACTTTTGCCAGATAAGAACAGAGCCCCAGATGTTCATAAAGCATTAGATATCTTGAATTGCACAAAATGTGAGATACTGTACTAACAGTAGACTTTTTAGGATTGACTTGGAATAGAAAAGAAATTTTTTAGCTGTTCCATTATCTGTACTCTTTGGCAATTTTTTATTAATGATTTTATATGCCTCCTTAACTTTTCAATTCTGTTCTAATTTAGTTTGCACTTAGACAACATCCATTACTTCTAAATGATATTAGTCATGCTGTCAGGCTTTTATATATGTTTTGCTATCTAGTAATAGAGATATGAAAAGTTACATCTTTGAGTGTATGGGTTGAAATGAAGGCATTAATTTTGCCATCTTCGCAAATCAGTCTCATGTCACTTAAAAGTCTATCTTAAAAAGAAAATGTTGCTTGGAGTGACTAGATAACATGGTTGTTATGGGAAAAATTAATTTTCTGAAATGGAGAAAGTAAAATGTTTTGCTGAGTTTGGTTCAGGAGGTGGATAGATTTGAATCAGAATAAAGCTATGAACCCGGACACTGTCAGTTCCTTACCCCTAAAGGCTGATTGAACTTGACAATTTTTGGCATTGCAGATCCTGCATATGGATTTCAACAAAATATCAGAGGCAGTGAAAAAACCTTTTTACTGTTACAGGAAACATATTTGTCTGCTTAAAAACTTTTCCATCCCCCCCCTTTCCTTTAACAAATCCCATCCTGACCCTCCCCACCACTGAAAAAAAAAAAATACCTATAGAGGTCAGCATATATTTATGTACAAGGCGATTGTGTGCATACACTATAATGATTGGTCTTCTCAGAAATATACAGTTTAGATTATTTGCTCAGCCAAACTGAATCTAATGACTTCGGCATTGGCTGTTATTACAGTAGCAACTAGAGATATGGGGAGAGCAACTGAGATGGGGAAGCTTATTGTACTAGATCAGGGGTAGGCAAAATATGGCCCGTGGGCCAGATCCGCCCCTCCAGTCCATTCTGTCTGGCCCACCAGGCCATTCTGTCTGGCCCACGGGGCCCCTAAGAAAATTAATATTTATCTGCTTCTGGTTTCCTGCCAAAGATGACAGGAGACAGAGGCAATGGGACCCAGGGGGAACCGGTGGCAGCAAGCGGGTGTCTGAAGCACAGTGACAGCTGGGTGGGAGTGTGGGGCCCACACCAGTATTCTGGGGCCAGGATCAGTGGGGCCCGGAGCAGGGTGGCAGGAGCACCCCTTCTCCCCCTCCCCTGGTTGTCACTTTCAGCACTTCCTTGCCCACCCATCAGCCGGCTGCTCCTGCACCATGTGGCTCCCAACTGCATGGCCAGCCCATTGGAGCACAGGATCTGCGCGGGTATGCCGGGGCCAGGAGCGGAAGCGGGTATGCACGCGCGTGCAGGCATCCATGCAGTGAGGGAGGGAGGGAAAGCAATGAGGGAGGCGACTGAGTGTGTGTGTGTATACAATGAAGGGAAAGACTGTGTGTGTGTGTGTGTGTGTGTGTGTGTGTGTGTGTGTGTGTGTGTGTACGTACACACACACGTGTACAATGAGGGAGGGAAGGACAGAGCCTGTTTGTAGGGCGAGTCCTACCCACACACCCACTGCCATACACGAAGATCCCCACACCCCCTCACACATCCCAGCTGCCCTCTTCCCCAACACAGGCCCCCCCCCACAAACCTGGTACCCATCCACACACACACACACACACACACACACACACACACACCCTTATGTTCCCTCACCTTGCACCTACACCCTCCCCCACATACCCATACACCCACAGCCCACCACAAACATATACTCACCCTCAATGCCCCCCACCCTCCCACAGTATACAAGAGTAAGACTTCATTTTAAGCTGTTGTCCAAACACCTCTGTGCACTACACAAACGCATGTAAATCAGGACAAAAATATTTTTTGAAGTTAAATTAATGAATGTTTTAGATGTTTGGCTTTTAGAATATAATTTTGTATTTTTCTGGTTCTGCGGTGGCAAACCCCTTGCTGAAAGGAGTACTTCTGGGGGCAAGGCGATGGACTTCTGGTGGCAAAGGTCAGGGGTTAGAGGGTGGGATTTCTGGTCACAAGATGGTGACCAGGGGGCAGGGCACTTGTCAAGGTGCAGGGCTACCCATGCAGTCTTGGACAGCTTGCCAAAGCTCAGTAAGTGGTCCTCCACCCAAAATAATTGCCTGCTCCTGCCTTAAACAGACAAGATAAGGATGTAGGGGAAACAAAAGCATGGGGAGGTAGAGGGATTTGCTTAAAGTCATGCAGCAGGTTAATTCAGAGCCAGAAATGGATCTCTTTTCTCCTCAATTCCAGAGCTGTACTCTATTGACTGGACCACACTGTCAAGTTCAGCTATCTAAAAACTAAACATAAATGACTAGGCTAATGTAATTCAAATAATATTCAGTGTATTACCTGGAAACTTGAATATAATTTTAGAACTGGGTCAGGCAAACTAGTGTGTGCATCTTTGAACCTAACTCTAATGTGCTGAACGTAAAGGAAAGGTACAGCAAAGCACAGGAATTTTAAGACTAGCGCTCCCATACCTGAATGCACCACCCTGTTGTGCGGGCCGTCTCCAGATCCCATCCTCGTCGCCATGTGCGGGCAGCGGGGAGCGATCCGGGCCCTTTTTCACACCATGCTGGCTGTGGCCAGCAGCCCGGGCACGCTGGGTCGGAGAGAACAGGCGACACGCTGGAATTAGGCATGGACGCGTAATGGTTGATTTAAAGATTATTTTACTTACACCGAAGATGGTCGCGGTGTAGGCTGGACAGTTTCCCAGGCACAGCTCTGCTTAAATCCTCGTTTGAGGACTCAGACACTATTCGATCACTCCCAAGGAGTTGTCGAGGCTCCGTGGATCCTTTTGTTCACTCACAATTCACTCACACGAAGTTTGCTAGGCTCCGTGGGTCCTTTTTTTGCGCGCAGGGAGAGGGATACGTTGAGGTTTGCGCTTGGTGACAGGGAGAGGCTAGAGGCTGATCAGACCCCTGTTGCCTGCTTGAAATGCACTGGGTCCAGTAGGTTCCGCAGCGCTTAGAGATCTTCACACAGCATGAAGTCTCCTCCTCCTGGTGTTCGTGGAGTCCTCCCTTACGGGGGCCAATAATGGGACTCGAATTAGAATACGAATGGCGGGAACTCTTTGCAATGAGCATTTCTGTGCTGCAACAAGAAATGCACCCTGCAAAGAAAGCTACAAATTGGCGGGAATTCTTTTGCACCGGGGTTTTCCTCTGCAGCAGAAAACTCCACCGTGCAAAGAAGCTGTAATTTAGCGGGAACATAATTCAGTGGTGCCAAAGCGCACACAAAAACAAAAATCACACCTTTGGGTTGTGACACCTGCGAGTCCAGAGTAGCACTTCTGTCTACTCCATCTGACGGAGAAATGTTTACCAGAATGCCACTTCATCTGTACTGTGTTGCAGTACCCTGCACTTCTGGGTGGGAAGCATCTTATGGCTGGATGAATGCTTAACCCCGTCACTTCCCTGTATTGTGTAAAGATGGTCTATACGCTTGATTTTAATCTGTAGATTAGGTTGGTAATTTTCTGTATCTCTGCCTCTAAGGGAGAAATAGCACTTGCAGCATAAAGGATAGAAGCCAAAACAAGATGCAGCCTTTGAAAAGGAATAATGTGGACAGCTACAAAATACAATGTCAAAAATGCATTTTAAAACCAACATACAATTGGACAATTTAAAACCTGAATATTGATATCTGCTTCTTAATTGGTGCTTCTAATGGGGATAATAACATGATGTATAAGAGGCAGGAAAAGATATTCAAGGACAGTTAAGGATTTTGGGCTATTAGAACAAGGAAAAAGATTTGGAATTAATCATATGGAGATGAAATGCTTCCTGTTTGTAATGTTTAATTACAGGGTCTAGATTTTTTGGCGATCACGGATGAAGGTTCTTAAAATCTTGTTTATTTGTTAATCTGTTAATGAAAGGCAGAGGGGTGTGGCATGAGGGGCTGAGGGAAGATGCATCCTGTTAGGAGCTGAGACCTTGATTAAAGGAGAGCTCAGGCAGGAAGATCTATCCACCTAGTGGGTTATTCTTTCTCCTGCCATGGAGAGATCAGTGGCTCCACCTTCTTCCTCAAAACTGCATTAGTACTTTCATATCTGGATTTAGTGATTGCTTTGTATAGTTGGCAGAGGGAGGAGGAAGAAGAGGGTATTTTGTTAGAATCCCTATTACCTTTGCAGCTTGCTGATGTATATACATAACCCTGCTGGGTTGCGCACAATGCCCTTATCTTGACAACTGCTTTGTTTGCTGCAAGCCAGACAAAGAATGGTGTAATCCCCGTGGCTGGTACTCCTAGTAGATTTATGAAGTAGACAGTGAGGCTGCTGCCTGAAGTGAGTGCTGCTGCTTTGTGGAATTCTAAAAGGAGGCGAGTGCCTACATTTTGCAGCTTGTGCATGCAGAATGGGAGGTAAATATTTGATACTTAGTCCAGTTTGATTTACCATGGTAAAAAAGGGAGTGGCGCACGTACAATTTTACTTTTTGTATTTAGAAACTGAACTTCTTGCCCTATCCATTTTTCAGCTAGGGATAATATGTATGGTCAAATGAGTGGGTTTCAATGACTGTACTTCCTGTACCTAATGTTATTCTTTCACTTTTAAAAGTGACCCCAGAATGGGGACATCAGACAGCAATGTTAAATGAATTTGAATGGGAGGGGCAGCTATAAGTTGTGGAGAGCAGACCCCACAGTGCCAGAGTATCTTATCTGGCATTTCACTGTTAAAAAGCTAACGCCATGTTTCTGTATTGCATAAAGGCAGATTATCAAGGCAATATAAAATGGTGTAATTGTTACAGAGGATTTTGGGAGCATTCTTACCTTCCATTGATCACACTACAGTATAATGGGAAACAGAGTTGCAGATATAAATCATGCTCAAAGAATTTTAGCACATCTCTTTGTTCTGATAGATTAAAAAAAACAAACAAAATAATGATTGCTCTTCCTTAGTTGAATAAAATAATATTATATCTGATGCCTAGTACATTTTAACTAATTATTCAAGTTAGTTTTAATTTTGGAGTTTATATTCATGTCTGGCAGGTTACTTTTAATTAAAAGTATTTTGTATTTTTAAAATGCAGTTTTGTTTTTACATCATGTTTCTCTATTGTTTAACAGAAAAATATATATTTTGTCATACTCCTTTAAATCAATATTGAACTTCTGTGTAGAATAGAAGAGAGACTTAGAGGCATTGTACAAATTGATATTTTTGGCAACCAGTTAACATGATCCATGTGCTGTACTTGGTTTGACTGCTGATGCTGCACTTCCATTTATTGTCTTCCGTAAAAGAAGCATATTAACAGTTCTGCTAGAAATTGGGTATGTTTACTCTTGTCAATAGTTCTTGGAAGAAATAGTGAGTGGGTAAATTCAGTGTAGAGTAATAAAGTAATAATTGTAGTTTGCTAAAACATCAGAGGAAATAAGAATGGTATAACTTAGGACTCATCAGACAAATATTACCCTCCTTAGTTTGGGTATCACATTTCATATCCAAGAACACTTTAAGATATCTCTTGGTTAATTAGAATGCACTTCCCATCATTTCATATACACTGTTGTAGGATCTCAAGCTCTGATCCTACAAATGAATTAATGAAGGCTTATTTTTCTTTGGTCTTGCTTGTGTCAGTCCCTGTGTCTGATTAACCAGTTTGGGTTGCAGAATAGCAAAGTTGTCACAGCTTTCAAGTAAATTCCATAATTAGGATAATTTGCAATTTAGATCTTAGTTATAACATCTTGTACTCTGTTTAAAAATAAATCCATTCAGTGATGCTAATTCTAGGATGCTGAAAGTAAGCAGGAGGTACATTCAAATTTAATATAATAACTGCAGGCTTTGGGTTCAAAGGGATATTTATCTTAAGGTGGGTCATACCATCCACCCTGTTTTTCACTGGTGTGGATAGGAATGGAAAAACCATTCATTTTGCCCGTGTTGCATCGGAGACCAGAAGTTCTGTGTGCAGGGCCAAAAAAATAGTGTGGCTGAACACAGTATGGAGCAAATACCTAGTAGCTCTGCTATGTATTAACCATTATTAAACTTTCTTCTCTGGTAATGGAAAACCATCTTTACAAAAATGAAATTTATCTTTCTTCTTTATTCAGTATAACAGCACAAGCCATCATAAATGGATTTGATTTTTCTCTTGTTCTAAGATTGTGATTGCCTGCATTTTCTTAAATGATCACTACTTGGGGAAACAACATCATTGCAAGCTGAAAGAGCATGAATCCACTGATAACCAGAACAGCCAGCAAACAGATGAACAAACCCAGATAGATGATCTGTTCCAAATTCTCCTGAACAAGCATGCTGAAGAATGTTGAAGAATGACTCCTAGGTTTAAATATTAAGATCATGTGTGTTGGATTTTTTTAAGAAATAATTTTTAACAGGATTTTGTGAGAGAAGTGTTGCCAGCAGAAGCAGTTTTCTACATGACACTTAAGTTTTCAGCAGTCCTTAGTAACTTGACTTGTAGCATCATCTATTTCTCTCTTGTGGGCACTGAGAATTGTTTTCCTTCTCTCATGTAATAGTAGGGGAAACACTGGCATGTGACATTTCACTCTGAATGGGTTAGTTGGACAAAATTGTAACCACTGAAAAATATCAAGTAAAATGTTGAGCAGTCTAAATTTGAAAGGCATCTATCTCTACCTGCATTTCATATAATGTCAGGGTTAGGTCGGTGCAGAATTCAATTTTTATTTTTTAATAATTTTGATGGCTAAGGTCAATATTTATTTTTAAGGATTTATTTTGATTTTTATCAATTTTAAAATTTCAGGATTATGCTAAATTAGGTGCATGTTGGTCAGATAATTTAGTAATGACAGTATACTATTAAAAGCTTTATAAAATCACATGTCAAATATCCATAAATCAATAAATTATCTGCTTTAAATCATTATGTTTGTTCATCAGGAAAGAGCCGAGCAGGCAGGGATCAGAAGAGGGCAGTGGCATCCCAGAGCCCTACGAACAGGGAGAGAGATGGCAGCTGCCCTCAGCCTCCATGCTTAGCCAGCCTGGCCAGGACCCTGCTGCTACCAGAATGGAGCTTCCAATACTCTTCCCCCTTCTCCCTCTGAGCTTTGGGTAGGGATTTGTTTAAGTAGCCTGTTACCTTCCTCCAGCTCGCTTCCTGCACCTCTGAATGAGCAGCTAATTGCTTAATTGATGAGACCACCCATTGTTTTCTGGTTAAACCCTCTGCTCTCCCTTCTTCTGTCTTTTTCTCCACTGCCCAGTAACAGGGGTAAGGGTTCTTTGTTACAGTCCCCTTTTATATAAATTTCTATAATTACCAATGGAAATATTTTCCATTGGTCTGTGAGTGTGAGGTGACATTACTATTTATTGATGTTTATCGATAAGAATTGAATCCCTCCAAACCTAGGAAAGATGATACAGTCTTGAACAGTTGTTTTTCTGATAAACTCATCCACTTGAATATACAGATATTCCTTTGTGCTACAGTTCTCCAACAAATCTCCCCTTTTCAGTAGTTGCTTTGAATTTACTGAGCCTTGTTGACTCAACTCAGGTTTTAGCCACTGTACAAATAAGCATTACAGAAATTGGTTTTGCTCTTTTAATAATACTTACCATACTTAAAACAAAGATATTATCAAGTTGAAAACACTTACAGTATATTTTACAGCAGTGGCTACCAACCAGCTGATCAATTGACTGGTCTATCGTGGAGCCTTTGACAGTTGATCTTAGTCTGTCAGAGGCTCCATGATCGGAAGCTGCAGGATGCACGTGGCTCGGCTGAGCCATGCTCCCTGTGGCCCGGGTCAGGCTGGGTGAGTGGGGTCAGAGTCTGGGAGGCTTGTCTGGGAGGTGGGGGTGGGGGGAGCACGGGCCAGTAGATCCTGGGCTGCCCTTTACCTACAAAAAGTGATTTTCACCATAAAAAGGTTGAAGACCACTGTTTTACAGGATGTTGAGTTACTACTGCTGCAGTTCACATAGTTATTGAAAAGCTGTTGTCTAGTATCCTTTCTGGAATAGTTGTTGATAGTGGATGTTGCAAGATTCTTGCATCTTCCTCTGAAGTAGGTCAGCCTGTAATAATCTGTCTGTGACTGTATTAGCTGTATGTTTGCTGAAGCCCTGAAGCGTGAGGTTTCATTTCTTTTGAAAATGTATTATCACAACTTTTGTTATAATGGATTCCTGAAAAGATTAGAAACTGGGGAACTGCTGAGGACGAGGGATAGGAAAATTGAGAGGGGAAGTACTTAAATATCAGTAACAAATATGAAAACTTTGAGAACGTGAGTATGATAGTGAGATTACTTTGTTCCAGGGTATTTACCCTTCAGGGAATGGTCTCAGCTTTGATTTCCTTAACATTTTGTCTGTTTGTCACTCAGTTTAATTTCCAGGGAAATTACTTTGATTGGTAGGGTGTGGGAGATATGGAAGAACACTGATTAGAAACCAAAATACAAAATCAGAGGAGGCTGTTAGATTGTTAGGCCTGGGCTGTAGATAGAAAATATTTTTTGTTTAACTTTTCACTTGGTTCATCTACTCTTCTGATCTCCTACTTAGTTACAGAACAAGAGGACTGGTGCAACACTTTTTGTGCTCCGTCAATGCTTTTCTCATTTGTCTAATTGCTCTTTCTGTTCAGACTCTTACTCATGTATGTTTTGGGGTCCTGCATAAAACATTTGGCTGCCAAGTATTTATTTAAATGACTTTGCAACCCATTAAAAAAAATTCAACTCTGTATCATTAGCAACGTCTTACAAATTAGCCTTTTACAATCTTCATCTCTCTCTCTCTCTCTCAAATGCCAGTCTATTTCCCATGTTTCAATACTGGCAAAAAAATCAGCTTATTTTCTTAATTTATAAATGCACACTTGACTTGCTTTGACTTCCTAGTCAAAAAAATGTACGATGAATAGATGGATCCTGAAGAACTGCAGAGAATATTTCAGTATAAAATAAGGTATACTAGCTGTGAAAGGTATCTGTGGAGCAGAGGGAAATGCACTAAGGCATTCTGAGTATTTTAGACGTGTACTGAAAGAAGCTAGAGACATTGGGGGCACCTACACACATGCTGGATGTCTGCTTTGAGCAGACTTGTTTAATTGAGTTAGCTGGAGCATGTTCATTAACACACTCCAGCAGCCTCCGTGTTGCCTCTATTCATCATTCCCACACTTCAAAATGGTGGCAGGGGTGCTTGAACTAAAGCTCGTAGAATGAGCTTTAGTTCTAGCGCCCCCCACTGCTATTTTGATGCAGATGATGCTGAATATACATGCCTCTGCAGGCGCTTTAATTAGAGTGGCTCTGAGAGCACCCCCCCTTTCACCCTGGCACACATGTCTAGACACTCTGGATGACTAGCCCCTGCCAGATGTGTTGAGCATGCACAGCTCCCACTTGCTTACTTTGGAGTTGAGTGTAAACAACCTGAAAATCAGGTCCCTGACACTGCTTTCAGGGGACTGTGACAGGCAGGAAAAAGGACAAATTGAAGGGGAATTGCAGTAGGAGATTGATCTCCTTCCATGCTACTTTGTTTCGGAGACCATGAGGAGAAAAGCCAAAAGTAGAAGAGAAGAAACCTTCCATTCTGCACAAGAGTTGTCTCTTGTTATTCCAAGAGAGTTAGTCCCCCTGGATCTGCTTGTGGGGCAGGGCGGATTGTCACTGGACTGGGGTTGAAGCTGAGCTTGGGGCAGATAGCAGTGGTGCTGGGAGGGAGGCTATGGGGGGGCTACAGTGAATTTTGGGGTGGCTGCAGCCCTGCTGTAGCCCCCCACCAGCACCGCCACCACCCACCCCAAGTGCAGCCCTGTTCAGCTCCCGCTCTCGGCCGGAGCTCAGTGCAGTCCATGGCTGCAGCCCACCATTGCTCCACGCAGATCTGGGGACACGCCTCCCCCATGCTCTCCCAGGGTACATGCAGCAGTGGGAGCCGCCTTCCCCCATGCCCCCTGGATAAGCCACAGCTCCATCCCATGCACTGTCCTGTTCTGGCTGGGCAGTGCCTGCCCCTGCCCCACTTTCCTCCCTCACTGCAGGGGCCTCTGTCTGCCCCCCCCCCCAATGCCCCTTCCATCCCTCCACCCCTTCCCCCACAGCAGACTTACAAGCCCGATGCTGCTCTTCAAGCTGCCTGGCTGCATATCAGAATCAGATCCATATCAGCCGATATGGCAGTTTAAAAATTGGTCATTGATATCGGGTCAAAAAAATCTATCAGTGCACTGCTACACTAAACACATCATTGCCATTACATCATATATGTTTCTGTCACAAAATCTGTACCACACTCCAGTATGATACTAGTCCTAAATCAAAGGCTTGTGATTTATAATACAGTTCATTGGGCTGGGCCCTACCAGGATCAGCAGCATTTCAAGCCATGATGACCCCACAGCTCAGTACTGCTCAGTATGTCTGTACTCCAAAAACCCCCTCATAAAACATCCATGTGCTAATTAGTCCCTACTCATGACTAGAACCAGGTGTTTTTGTTGCGAGTCCTGGGATGCTGTAAAAATTTGTTTACATATGAGGCACAGGGCAACCTGTTTCAACTTCAGCTCATGGAGGGTAGGGCCACACTAATCATGTGCACCAGGCCGAGAGAAGGGGCAATAAAAGAGTTCCTAGTGAACTGTATGCAGTCTCACAGCTCATCATGACTTGACCAAGAGTCAGCAGTGAGGGGGACTTTGCTTAACAGACACTACCATATGCCTTATTCAGATGGGCTGTACTAACCTGTTCTTATAGTAGGTTCCCATCCTGGTGGAAAAGGGTCTGGCATACACTTTTTCAGGAGTAGACCCTCTGAGGAAGGTAATGGGTTGGGGTATAGGGATAGGTGCGCAGGGCGAACCGCGGAACAGGTTTTTAGTGTGCTTTGAGCTGCCAAGTGAACCACAAGGGCTATTTTGCGGTGTGTTGGAGGTGGACAGAGAGATCGCTTGATCTAGATCTATATTTTTTTTGCAAAAAAATAAGGTAGGTTCCCATCAGCATGTTTGCCCAATGTGGGCCATGTGTTTTATAGTCATGCTTAGCACCGGCTGCATTTAATCAACTTCACAGTTGGTTTCCATTGCTAAGCACATGCTGCTTTTGGCAGCAATTTAATGATAGGTAATGTATTTAGTAAGGTTTCCTTGTATGTAATTGTAAGATGAGGGGCTTTTCCCTCCATGTCAATTGGGGGGATTTAGATAACTAATTTGACATGCTGCATTGGAAAATAGCTTTTCTAAAAGTGCCTTCAGCAATACTTTTAAAATCCTCAGGAGGAGGAAATTGGAATTTTTATAAATATGCCCAACAGATTTCTCCATATGGTTCTGCAGAGGGTCATGGGTATAAAGCTGTTTTGCGCGTGGGTTTCCCCTGGAATGCAGGGGTAGATTAATTTTTCAATCCTGCCTTCTGTCTGAGAAACTCTCCTTGAAAATGACTTTTCGTCTTTTTTGTCTTTATTTAAAAAAAAAAAAATTAATATTAAGAATTTTGTTTTCCATAGGAGGCTAGAGGAGAAGGAAGGGGTTAAGTTATTTTTATACTAAGTCTTCTGTATTTGTGTGTGTGTGTGTGTGTGTGTGTGTGTATTTTTACCCCCCTTTCTCAGCCACTCTTCTTGTTTGGGACTAAATGGTTGCTGTTTCATCTCGGGTCAGTTGTCTTCAGGCAGAGTCTGAGAGCAGGACATATGTCTCTAGTCAAAGTCTTACCCAGTGTTTATATTCACTGTGCCTAATCTAGGTGTGTGAGAATTGAGTTGTATTCTTGCTTACTTCTTTTTCTGATGAATTCAGTCACTAGAAAACCACTGTATATTTCACATTCTTTCAACGTGTGCATTTGTGTGCAGATGGGTTTGTGTATTTATTGCAAAAGGTCAGTTTATTCTTCATGAAAATAACTTACTTTTGGGCACTGGCTGTACTTGGGTTGACTTGGATAGTTAATAGCAGATAGCAAAATCTTAGGAATAAAAGGTGAGGGGAAGGAGGAACATATTTGTATGTATAACCCTTTGCTTCTGGAAGAAATATGTTGAACCAATGTGTACTTATATGGAAATGCAAAAACTCATCACTCTAGAAACAATAGTAACCATTTTGGCTGGAACAGATTTAGGCCTGATACAATTGGTTCTGCTCTTTGGGCGTGTTCAGATAAAAGCAGCTGTGTGGTATGTGGCGCTACAAACATGTCTGCGGCACCACATACCGCACAGTCACGTGTTCTCTTCACTGCAAGGGAGCGCTGCCCATGCGTGCATTGCTCCGCTATTTTTTTCCATGGGTTTTTTTGACTGTTGGGATGACCCCTGGACCCCAGTACTAGCTCCAGCCTTCTCTACCACCCCCGAGGTACCTTGCTGCGTGCCAAAGTGCACGTGGCATGGGTGCTCTCCAGGGACAAGTAGCTGTGGTGCAAAGTGCCCCACTGCTACTTGTCCCTAAGGAACCAAATGCTTGTGCTTATCTGGACATGGCCTTTGAACCTTAAAAAAACAAAAAAACCCAAAAAACTATTAGAAGGGGAATGTAGGTCTAAATGGGGTCTACATATTTACATTTAAATCTGTGTGCTGTAAAAATGGAGAATGAAAGCAAATCTTCTGAAAGAATCTAAACATCTTTTTATAAGAGGATTTCTTGAGAGACCCACATCTAGTAATGGATTTGTATTTATTTTGGGTGTATCCAGTGAGATCTCAGAAAAGGAAAGAATAAAATGATATGTTTGCAGGACCCCTGCGAGAAGTTTTCAATGGAATAGGGACAGAATTGATTTATCAACACTTCTGTATTCTGACATTAAAGCACAGTTGCTGTAGTCATGTGTCAAGAATAGATGGACAGTGTTCTCTTAGTTTATAAAATCTGGTAAGTTTTCCCCATTCTGCTTTTTTTTCGCTTTTTTTTCATTCTATGGGATTCTATGAGCTTCAGGAATCTTGTTCACTCATTTAAGTGAAGCAACATTTTGTTTTGTCTGCCCAATTAACCCAAACACTTCTCTTTCTAGAAACATAGATTTTTACACAACTTAGTAATAAACGGTGTGAAAAATCCACTTCGAGGCAATGGAGAAAGGACATATAGGGTGACTTGCATGACTTCTGTGTTGAAACTGATACACCAGAGCTTTGGATCATTTTCATTCATAGTAGAATAGTGTAATTCAAAACCAGTAAATATAGTAATATATAATTTGTTCTGTAGACTGGGGTCAAGACCCCTATAGTTGCTGTATAAGAATTTAGTGATGTCAGTGTTCCTAGACGGTGTGGATTCTCATGTTAACTTTCATAGTGGAATCACTTTATCAAGCAGGATGGTACTAGAAAAGTGGTATTACCTTTCCAGCATGCTACATTTAAACAGAGAATCTATCATAGAAAGCAGTGAATGCTTAAGTTAGATGAGAAGGGCAATACAGTTGATGTTTGGTGAGATACAGTAGAAAATACAATGTAATCACTTTTTTATATTAATGACCCCATAGATGGAGCTTTATACCTGGTGCTAAATTTTATGTCTAAATCTTGATTCTTACTGAATTTTAGTTTTGAGCTAAATCCATAGAATCCCTAGGAAATTAGGGTTGGAAGGGACCTCAGGAGGTCATCTAGTCCAATCCCCTTCTCAAAGGAAGACTATCCCCTAACTAGATCATCCCAGCCAAGGCTTTGTCTGGCTGGGTCTATAAACCTCCAAAGATGAAGAATTCACAGTCACTCTGGGTAACCTGTTCCAGTGTTTTACTACCTTCCCAGTGAGAAAGTCCTTCCTGATATCTAACTTGAACTTCCCTTGCTGCGACTTCAGACAATTGCTCCTTGTTCTGTCATCTGCCACCACTGAGAACAGTCTAGCTCCACCCCCTTTGTCACCACCCTTCAGGGAGTTGAGGGCTGCTGTTTAATCTTTTCTGTCTTCTCTAGACTAAATAAGCCCAGTTCCCTCAGCCCGTTCTCCAAAGTCATGTTCCCCACCCCTCTAACTATTTTTGTTGCCTTCTGCTGGACTCTCTCCAAGTTGTCTCTCCAATTTGTCTATAATGGGGGGCCCAAAACTGGACACAATACTCTAGACCTGGCTTCACCACTACTGAATAGAGGAATAATCACTTCCCTTGATTTGCTGGCAACATTCCTACTAATGCAACCCAGTATGGGATATGGGATTTACCTTTAAATTTGTCTTTTAAACTAGTTCAGAGCAGACCTTCTTGAATGTTAGTTTATGCTTCACTACTGAGTCTGACAATGACATTTTAATTACTGTAATTCATAAAAATATGTTAAGATTTAGATATCTTCATTTGTAGGGCAGTGACATGGCATTTAAACTTAGATTGTAGGAACAGAAAAGGTGCAATATTCCAATCATTTAACTTTTATCTATAAGGATCCATCATAAGGCCTAAATTAGTGATGTCTCTGGATCTGAGAACTGTGAAAAGTGTCCTCTTTACCTCATCCTGCAACTCTCTGGTTTTAATTGCAGAGACATGCCAACTACCTGCTTGAGTTGCTCTGTGTTCCATGGATTAAAACCAGAAAGTTAGTACCAGCACTTTAGATGGTGGATTTAGGTAATTTGTCCTGAAGTGAGTGGTGGAACAGTCCTGTTTCAGTTGCCAAATAGCTGCACTTACTAGGGCTCAGTTCGTCTGATTACGAATAAAACTGTGACCCATTTGCCATACACATTCATTACAAGAAGTTTAGTATGACACATTCTTTTCAGTGTACTTTATTCTTGCTTGGATCAGTAGTAAAACCTAAGGAATGGCACATTTCTCCATAGATTACCCTTAGGCATAGAAGATGGGCTGGAAGTCAAGTGATTGTGGCATTTTT
This sequence comes from Alligator sinensis, assembly GCF_000455745.1. Lineage (NCBI taxonomy): Eukaryota > Metazoa > Chordata > Crocodylia > Alligatoridae > Alligator > Alligator sinensis. The sequence continues at coordinate 604,512 of NW_005842075.1, forward strand.
TCCTATCTTTACATGTGATATGAACTATGTAGGTACATAACTAATCATTACTTGAGACCAAGACTTCATAATTCATCATTCCAGAGAAGGAGGGTAAGTATATCTGAATGAGCATGTGCGCATACTCTTCTTCCCGCCCCGCCCCCCCCTGCTCCTGCGCACACACTTTGTTTACAGCTATTGAGTCAGGTGTCTATCCACCTTAAGGTGGCCCATACAAGTTAGGAACTGGTTCAACATTTTGTTTGTCTTAATTCTACTTCCAGCTCCGGAGAGCCAACATTCATATCTATCACTTGCATTCTGAAATGCAGTGGGGCTAAGATAGATGAGACTTTGGTTTGAGAAACTGGAAACCTGGACTCTATTCCCACCTCTTAAGTTACCCTGTTCAACCTGTCAATTAATAAGTGTGTGTGTGGGGGGGTGTGTACCTGACATTATACTGCAGATTTCACAAATAGGTAGCTGCTATCTACATAGGTTAGATAACAGTTGCAAGTTTTATACTTCTTTTTTCTAGCTGAGAAACACTATGCAGGCATTATGGTGTCGCTTCCCCACCTGTGACACTGCCTTAGACCCTTATTACAACTTTTTTTGGCTTATGACCTTGATCAAGCCAATGTTCTCTGACATCACTGCTGGGCTAAATTCACTGTTGAAGACCAAAGTCAGAAGAAATGGCTGAAAGACTTTCTGGAGAGACTCCATGTTCTTAATGTTCAGCAACTGAAGTCTTTCCAGTATTCTAGTTTGCAGGCTTATTCAAATCTGAACAGACTGGTTCTTTGCTACTTTCATAAAGTTCCAAAGCAGGTTGGGGACCTTGTTTGTTCATGTTCAAGAAATTATATATAAAGGATTTTAAATCCTACTCGGTAAACATTAGTATCTTGATGTTCTTAATGCTAAGATGATATTAATCTCAGAAAAGCTTTTTTTTTGTCATTATAAATACATCATCATATGAGAGAAACCTGTACTTGCCTGTCATTGAAATGACAGAAGGGTAGGATTTTCTAAACCTATCAAGTTGCCAAGTAATTTGGGACTGTTTCATTCTGCAGAAAAACATTCAGTTGAAGTGCACTTCATTTAATCTGCTCTGTTTCATTGAGTGTTTGATAAAAGATAATTGAAAATGCCTAGGCTTGTGCTTCAGAAAGTTGTATTGTGGTTGAGCCAGTCCTTTGGTTCTCTTTTTATTTTTTAATTATTTTAGCTTTACTTGTAGAGGTCATTGAACCTTTTTTGTAATATGATCTTTGCTGCAAAAGTAAGCCTTACCATGCACTAAAAACCAAGTCTACTAAGCAGTTTGGTAAGTGTTCTTCTCAAATGTATTGGTTTTGTTGTCAGCATAAAAAAGGTTTCTTGAACCAATAATCAAAAACAGGTTTTTACCACTTATTTATATTATCTGTTAAGCAGCTAAAGGAATACATTTGCTATCAAAAGATTACCAATGTTCGTACCATCAAGTTACACTGAGCTCTTTCCTTTAGCAAATGTGATCTGAGAAAGAGGAAGGGGGAACAATTTAAATTTGAGGAGGCGTGGGGGTTCTTCATTTGCATTACAGACATTGGAGAGCATCATACTTGACTGTTTCTGTATTTTCTCTTACTGTATTTTCTCACATATAACCTGCATCTTTTTTTCTCTGGAAGGCAGGACTTGAAATTCTAGCAGAAAGAAAAACCAAGTAGAATGACTTGGTTTATATTTTTGTGTGTGTTTGTTCGTTTGCTTGTTTTGGACTTTTTGTTTGTTGCCTTTGGGTGGGGGAGGAGGGAAACGTTTTAGTTCAATCTTAAACAACATGGCACAACCCCATTTTCCTTGCTGCTTTTTCATTTGTATTTCTGTCCTCCTTTAAAGACCTTCTGAAAATAAAAATTTAGCCATGCTGTTTGGCAATATACAGTAGTGATATTTTATTGCAAAGTACTCCTGTAGTTAAAGCTAAAGAACAAACATCTCTGATTAAAAAGTGATATTTCAATTGCAGAAAAAAATCCATTTTCAGTAGTGCAGAAGACAAGTAAAAGAGATTTGTAGGCCAGCTCCATTCTGTGTTATATAACCTGAAACTTTCCAAAGAAAATCCACAGGGGAAGCCTTTCCAGAGTCTCTGCTGAAGTGAGCATTCTCAGAGTCTTTCAACAGATATATCTAGTTGCCTGGGAGGATCCAGGATTTACTAAAGCAGGCTGTGGCATGCTGCTGCTCAGATTATAGGAGGAGGGGGGGTGTGGTGTTTGCCACACCCAGGTGAGGAGTGGACACTGGGGACCCAGGCAGGGAACAGGAGTGGGAAGGAGTGCGGCCCCACCTTCCGCCACTGTCCCTGGTTGACAGGGAGGGCTTTGAACCATCCCTGCCTCTGCACCCAGGAGAGAATTGCCTGTAT
>NW_005842075.1:606937-607229 GCF_000455745.1 Alligator sinensis
CCCCCCCCCCCCGGTGTCCGTCACTGGCCGGGTGCAAGCACTGGAAGGAGGAACTTCTATGTTGCTGCCGCTGTTGTCAGATGAGCCCAGCCCCACCATAACTGTTCCCTGCAGGCTATGGTAGAGCAGATCTGGGTTTCCCCACCCCATGCTAGCATCAGCTGGGGACAGTGGCAGGCAGTAAGAGTGCTCCTCCTTCCAGTGCTTGCTCCTGGCTATCAGGAGTCACAGTGATGAAATGGCAGGAACCAGGTGCGGGTAGAGGAAACCTGTTTGCTGCCTTGACTTTTTC
>NW_005842075.1:607239-627415 GCF_000455745.1 Alligator sinensis
AGCCTGGCACTCAGAGCAGCTGCAGCCTACATCTGGAGCAGGACAGGAAAGGGTCTGGAACTCTCTCTGAGTCTAGATCAGTGGGGGAGCAGAGGCCTCAATAATTCACCAGTTTCTGAGGAAGTTAGTTTAATTTTGAATTTTAGTGTTTTTTTTTTTTTTTTTTTTTTTTTTTTATTTTTCACCTCAAGTACTGATTCAATAGAATAAATGTAAAAAATGCTTGTGGCTGCAATATTTGACTGTGGGAAGATGTATATAAAAATTGCTGTATAGAAAATGTCATTTGCAGTGCACAACAGAAGGAATAATGTTGCATGTTTTTGAATTTTATCTGTTGCACCTTGTCTGTTAACTGTTGACAGATAAATAGATGTCACAAATCCTCTCTCTGGGGGACCTTCCAGAGCCTTGAGTTTCTACCCGTTGTGCTGCCACTCGTCCCCAAGGAACAGGCCAAAGTTGCCCTGGGATAGCCTCCTATTCCAGCAACCTCCAGTTCCACTGCCCTTACACTGGACTCTGCAGCTGTAGTGAAAGATCTCTGCCGGCCCTGAATGTCCCTCTTTTTAGGGTTATGGAAGAAATTATAGGTAGGGGTGCACTGATAGATTTTTTTGGGCCGATACCAATGGCTGATACTGATCCAAATCCAATGTGTGGCTAGGTAGCTTGGAGACCAGCGTTGGGCTGGTAAGTTTTGTGTGGGGGAAGGGGCATGGGAGGGTGCAGATCGAGGTCTCCACAGTGAAGGAGGAAATGGGGAAGGACCAAGCGTTGCCTAGCTGGGGCGGGGCAGGGCATGGGACAGAGCTGTGGCTTGTTTGGGAGGTTCGGGGGGTGGTGGCTTCCACTGCTGTGTGAGCCCTTGGAGGGCACAGGGGGTGTGTGCCCCCAGATCTGTTTGGGGTGAGGGTGGGCTGCTGCTGCACGCTGGGGGCTGGGCCAGGCTGTGTTTGGGGTTTGGTGTTGTGGCAGCGGCAGTGGGAGGGGGCTCCAGGGGGCTGCCCATAGAGCCATTACATCTGGTCTGCAGTCCTCAGAGGTTGATAAGTTTGGTGGCTAGGCAGCTATGGTAGTTAATAAAGCTACCCTTTCCTGCTGCCAGATTCCCATGCCCCCTCCTTCCCCAGCATAGCCAGATCGTGGCCAAGCCACACACATCCGCTCCCCTCCCCTCCCCTCCCCTCCCCTCCACAGGGCTGGATTGGGGCTAGGCTGCCCCAGGTGCCAGATCAGGACACCAGTCGTCGTCCCGTGTTTTTCCACCTCCCCCCCCGGAAAGCAACTTTAATCCAATCAACTGCATGTTGCCACGTGTAGTTTCTGCAGTCTAATTTTTCCCCCCTTCTCTCAAAGTTCCTAAGAAGTTCTTGCTACTTTTTGATCAGGAAATCTCTTGCTATTTGTGAAATCTTGGGAAGACAAAAACTTTTCTAAATCCTCCTATATGTTAAAAACATTTTGAAATTCAGTCTTTTACTATGGTCAGAGGTAATTTCAAACATCTTTATAAAGGGAGGGGGAATTGACACTAGAGCATGCTAGCTGTTATATTTTAACTCTTACTCATTCTCTGGTTGTGATACAAATGATCTAAATTCTTGTGAATGTGAGCCTGCTTCATGCGGGGTTACTGTTAGCCTGCTGGCAGACTTCAAGGCAGTCTCATGATCAGGGTCTGAAGAATTTTATACCCCATTCCCAGAACCGCATGTCTGGCATGGCAGGTTGCACAATTCTGGGAACAGAGCTTAAAACTCTTCAATTATGTGGCTGCTGCTGGGGGGAGGAGGAGGAGGGGCACTTGCAGCTGGGGAGTGGGAAGCTCCTTAAGTTCTCTCATTCACAGCTCCTGTGCCAGGTGCCTTTTTTTTAAAGGAACACGTGCAACTAGGAGCAAGTGCCTTCATCCTCAGCTTCATTCTCCTGTGTAAAGAGGTACCCATCACACATGGCTGGGGATGAGGGAGCTCCCTCATTGCCTTCTGTTTGTGTCAGGCACCTCTTTAAAACAGCGTGTGCACCTGGGGATGGGAGAAGTTTCCCCCATCCACAGCTGCAAACCAGTTTTTAGAGTTATCTGGCATCTTCTGGGGATGAAGGAGGGGACAGCTAGGGTCAGTACCCAGAGATGCCCACAGCCTAGTCTTGCCAATTAAGTAGGGTTGGCTTGTCCTGAACCCAGAGGGTGCCCAGGTGCAGGTTTGGACCCAGGGCTGTAACCTTTCTGATCCTGAGGATCTTGCAGGGGAGGGTTGTATCCCAGACCCTGGAGCTGCCACAATTCCCAGAAATGTGCAGCCCTAGAAATGAATGCCCAGATCTATCCCCTTGGTCATGTTCACTGGGGCTGCATGCTTTGGTGCCAAACTGCAGATTTATTCAGTTTTGTCCTCTCATTCCTAGTCCTTGCACTTATTTGTTGACATTGCTTTGTGTGAATACTTTATAGTTCATGACTATATAAAATGCAATGGGAAAGCTGTTCTTGCTGATGAAAACTCACTGTATAAAGCAGCTGTTTGAAATAGAATGATTTTTTAAGACAGTAAGTTCTTTTGTTCTGTGATAGATTCATTAGTCCTTGTGAATATGCACACTGTAACTGGCAGTGACAGCTGTCACTCATATACATTTGGTTGTATCTGAGATTCAAAACAACTCTGTTCTATTTTACATTTGATGGGGCTGCATTTGCGAGGAAAATATGACAGTTGTAGAAAAGTGTATTGTTTTGGCATTAGAATATGCTTTCTGATGTAATTAGAAGTTGTGCTATGAATGTGACAAGACTCAAAGGAAGTGTAAGCAACACTTTCACTTAGTTCCACGTTTCTCAGCTCTTCAATGTTTTTGCACTGCAGTCAGCAAGGTGGAATTGTTGGGAAATGTTAGTGTCTTTCAAATAAATTTGTTTAATCAGCCTGGCTGGTGATAACAGATTATACATTGTGTTCCCATTCTTGCTTGCTTGCTTCTGGCCTTGAACAGAGAAGAGGCTATCACAGGAGTTCAGGTCTAGAGCAGGTTTCTCTGCTAACCAATTTGGATAAAATACAATTGAATTTGGCAGCATCTGATTATAATTGCTTAGAATAACTTCGCCTTCAAACTTCCCTTGCCCCCCAGGACAGCATCCATCTGGGATCCTATGACCCCAGCTGACTTCCTGCCCTTTGGGCAGGGGACTAGACTTGATCAACTTCCGAGGTCCCTTCCAGCCCTAATGTCTATGAAATCTCATTTTTGTATGTCCCTCAAACTCTTTGAAACAAAACACTAGATAGGTCTGATAATGATCTGCTTTTGTGTGTTTGTACTCTAATACATACCTATGTTTGCATCTATCAAAATCCATGTACTACAGAGAAGAAATTTATTCAGTAGGTTATCTACCGCCTGCTTTCCTGAGCGGTTTTTAGTTGTTTGGAAAAGATAGTTGCCTTCATTGCCCTTTTGAATTTAGTCAAACAGTATCACTTGATGTTCTGAGTTTGGCTTGATGATTGCCATCTTTTCAAAGCATTTCTAAGCTTGTTTAAATTAATATACTGCAGCCTCAAACTTTGATCCAAAAGGTGGGTGTGTTCAAAAATATGTACATAGGCAGCTTAGTAGATAGTATGGTATAACCTGAATATTAGTAATGTTTCATAACTTTGTTTTGTAGACAGAAATGAAGACGTTACAGCAAAGTTGTCACTACCTTTCAGCAACTTAACTAAACTATAACCAGACACCAGTGAGGTGGTTCATACTGTATTTTTGTACATACAGCATTCCCTCAAATAAGATATGCATCTTGTTCTTAAAAGGCAGAATGAAGAAGAAAAATAATTTTCCTTGAATATGCTGGTAAGTAGCACTAACTGAGTAACAGCTGCTGCAGCAATGTCTGTAGCCAGCAGTAGGCAGCACAGCAGGGTTACTTTTGCGGTCTCCCTGAAGAGGCAGAAACTGTTGTTATAGTATTTCCTTGCTTATAATGCATACCCCAATATCCAGCAGCTTAGTTTTGGGTAAAGGTGTGTGCTTTTTGAAAGAAAATATGTTCCAGCAGTAGCATAATCAATGTTGTTGTGAATTTTACTGCTACTTTCTTGGAGAAAGGAATGCCAGAAATGGGTTCAGAAAGTAATTCTACCATTTTAAAAAAGACAACTAATTTAAAGGGACACAAGGATCCTTTTATAGCTCTGTGTGTGTATGGTTTCAAATGAGAAGCAGTACCATCAAATAACACAGTAAATGGTTCATGGAACTTGAAATAGCATGGGTCCAATGATCTTTATTTCATTTAACCATTCTTAGATGCCTTGGGAACGTTGGATTCTAAAATGGAAAGCAAATTTTATAAGTGTTTAAGTATTAAATGACAGTTTATGAAGTTAGTGTAAGACATGGACATAGTAAAATGCACCCTTGAAATCTTGTTTCTATTTTAAACAAATCAGTAAGGTTATGTGTCTGAAACAGTGAAAATGTATTTGTGTTTGCTGTGTCAGTGTCTGTTTTGCACAAACTCTTGTGTTACAGAGGGTGCTGAGCACAAGCATTTATAATTAAAAAGAGAGTTAAGGTATTTTTTAAGTACTTGAAAGATAATCCTTGTTTTTCACTTTCTGCAGTGTTTGTTGTACTTTATATTTGTCTCTGTTAACTGTGGCTAAGCAGCTCCCTTTCCTTAAAGAAATAAGATAAAAGATTTTGAGGACAGGAAGAAGAGGTAGGAGGGAGAGGTAGAAAGTAAAAGTATTTTGGCGAAGATGGCAGGTATTATGGTAGAGATGGCAGTACAGCCAATTTTGATGGTAGGACAGGATTAGCTAGAGCTGAAAATGTTGAAAAATTGGCTTATGAAAATGTTAAAGTACAAGTCATTGTTTCAGTAGTGGAGTACTTCAGTAGGTTGTAAAAGCCGTTTATTTTTCTGGACTTCCTCCCTTAACTAATCTTAAATGGTACTGATGGCCACAGATACATCTGAGAAATGAAATATGAGGGATTATTTATGTAACCTTTTCTTACATGCCTTTCAAGTCAGTAGAGGGTGATGTCATGGTTAATGATATTCTGATATTGTGCACCCTTCTTGCATGTCAGTCTTCTGGGTTGTTGTCTTTCCCTGAAAAGCTCTAACTAATGAATGAATTAGGAAGGTTTTCTTCTTTTTTTCTCCTCAAGACTATAACAAACCTTTGACCACAATGTTTTTGAAGTGCTGTGACAGTGGCTATGTTGTGAGTAAATATTTATCAGACACATGCAGGTTCCCAGATGCAGAATAAGTTAAAATATTCTGTAAATCTTTTGATCCTTTATTGCTGTTTTCACCTAACTTAATCTGGGTTAGACCATCTGCTGTTAAGGATCAGAATGCAATGTCGTCTCAGACATTCTGTAATGTGCATAAGCAAACGTATCACAGATTTTGCTTATGACACTGCACAGTTGTGTTGACAGATTTAACTACAGAATACATTGTAAGTTTATCATTTAATACCCTGCAAAAGTAGGCATAATTCACAACGAAGTCTTTTCCGACGCACAAGTTCCTAAATTGCTTTAATTACTGAAGTACTGGTATTAATTTCAGAATGGTCACCCTTTTTTCTGAATGGTTAGCTAAAAATTCAGAGTCATTTTGACTGCTTTGATTAGGAAGAGAAATTGCTGCTGAAGTCAGGCATTTTGCCAGCGTAGTCTGTATTTACAAAAATGTACAAAATACTATTTCCCTATACATAGCAGGTGATAGTATCTTTGCTCATAGCACTAAGCCGCCTTTCAATCAACTCTCAGTCCAAATAATTTTTTCTCCCTGTACTTTGAGGCAGATTCTTGTATGTCCTTGTTTTTTTTTTTCTCAGAATCTTTCATAGATGCACAAAAAATATGCACCCTATCCCGGGAAACCTACCTGACATATGACTTGCATATACTTTGTTTGGGTGGGGAGGTGCCTGTATTTGAAGGGAAATCAGCTACCTGTTCCCATGAAAAAGCTCAATTGTTTTTCTCCATATATCTTAAATGAAGGGTATTCACAGCTTCAGTGAAATTTTAGCTCAGGCCATCACACTGTCTTTCTTTTTTAGCAATATATGCTAATAGTTTTTCAGCCTTTTTGTAGTGTTTGGTGCTTCGTTGATAGATTATATAGCTTACAAGTTTATTAAAGCAGTAACAATATTTTCAAAACATTAGAATCCATTAAACATTTAAAAAAGGCAGGATCATATTGTAGTGGTATAGGTTGTAGCTGGGTTGGTCTAAGGACACAGGCAGACAAAGTTCTTACGGTAAGACTGATATCTTTTATTAGACAAACCCAAATAGCTGGAAAAATTCTTCTTAGCAAGCTTTCAGGTATAAGATACCCTTTGCCAGGCTGAGGAAGCATCTGCAGTTGGTGTGTGCTCTTACTGAATGGAACAGACACTTCTCCTCTTCAATCTCTATGCATGGGTTGGAGTTGGAGAAGAACAGATTACTTTTTGACAGGATGGATAATAGTTAAATAATATTTGCTCACTAGAAATCCAGAAAAGGTGGGGAAAATCATCCATTCCACCTGCAGAGAAACTTTGTCAGCAAGTAAACTGCAGTTCTTGTGAATTTTCCTCTGTAGCAGTTTAACAATCTGTAACACTTTATCCACATGAGTTCTTGAAGGGCGAATGCAAAATACATATGTTTTTGAGGAAAACCAGAACAGCCACTGCTACCCATTTGCAGACTACAGCACAGTTTGGCTTAAACTACATCGTGCCCTGCTGTTACGTGCCTGCAAATGAAATCATTTTAAGGAGCTGAGCTGTTACCTGGGAAAACTGTTTTTCTCTTATTAGTTGCATGAAATGCTGTCTTGGTAACATTGCTGTATGTTCCAGATGGGTCAAGGATATCTTCCTTGAGAGAGAGCAATATGCAGAAATGAGGCAAGAGAAAGGAAGAGTAGTACTGTGCCATTAGCAAGAGGGAGAATTGAATACTTTGGCTGTGGATTTTGTAGCTAAGCCCTCTTGTGCCAGGTTTATGACCTTGTCTTTATCAGATTCTGCTTTGCATCATGTTGCTTTCCTTCATTAAGGTACTAAGAAATTGATTAATTATTTACCTGTATTCCTCAGACCAGTAATACCTGAAGAATGTAAGAACAATTACATTTCATCTAAATATATTCTTCCTCCTTACATATTCAAGTCATGAATAGTTTACTGAGTATGAGAAAAAGTTATGAAAATGTTTGTGAACTAAAAACTGTTATGGACCTTATAATGTGTGCTGTCTTTACTTTATTTAACATGCAGCTGGCCTCAGGTGCTTTTTGTCTTTAACATAGAGCTTTGAACCATTTCATATCCCATCATATGGGAGAAAACTGGAATTACATGGATATTTTTATGCAGGTAGCATATGGAGTAAGAAACCCAGCCAGCTAGAATTCTGTACAATTAAATTAAAGTACTAAGTCTTAGGTTAAACTCTGGTTGACAAACTGTGGCGTCTCGAGGCAATTTACAAGTGTATTTTTGTCAGTAAGGTTGTTTTGAGTGACCTCTCCCAATAGTTGCAGAGGTGGTGAAACATTAATTTGCAAAACTGTATGCTGTAAGTAATACTGCATAGCTGGTTCACTTGTCAGGAAGTCGTGATAAAAACAGTACTACCTGGTATTATTAAAAATGCCTGTTGAAACTGAGAAAGTTTAGCATTTTCCAAGAAATATATTATTAGTTTCAAGTGAAGTGTATACCATCTTCCTAATGTATCCTTTTCTTTATAATCCCATGTCCACCACATTTTACATAATGTGAACCATATCTTAATAGGAACATCTCTCTTATTCATGATTGTATAGGTTACCTTAACAGCTAGTGCTCAAGCTATATCTCTATAGATTAAAGCAATTTCTAATGTGATAAAATATGATGTAATGTATTTTAGCTGCTATCATTGTACTTTGGCAATGTATTGCATTTTAATTAGTGGATTTTTTTTTTTTAAAGAAACCTTACTGAGAATGCAGGAACAAACTATTCTGGTATGCAGGAAGACTAGCAAGTATGGCAGAAAACCAGCTTGGCTTAGCAGGGAACTCGTCAGTAAGCTAGATCACAAAAAGGAAGCATATAAAAAGTGGAAACTTGGACAAACAACTAGGGAGGAGTATAAGAATATTGCTCGGGCATGCAAGGATGAAGTCAGGAAGGTCAAAGTGCAGTTGGAATTTCAGCTAGCAAGCGATGTGAAGGGCAACAAGAAGGATTTCTACAAATATGTCAGTAACAAGAAGAGGATCAGGGAAAGTGTGGGTCCCTTACTGAATGGGGAGGGAACCCAGTGACATCAGATGCAGAAAAGGCTGAAGTACTTGATGCCTTTTTCACCTCAGTCTTCAGAGGCAAGGTCAGCTCCCAGATTACTGCACCTGGCAGCACAGTTGGGGGAGGAGCTGAGCAGCCATCAGTGGCAAAAAGAACAGGTTAGGCACTGTTTAGAAAAGTCGGACATATACAAGTCTGTGGGCCCAGATGCACTTGAGGGTGCTGAATTGGCCAATGTGATTGCAGAGCCACTGGCCATCAACTTTGAAAACTCACGGTGATCGGGAGAGGTCCCAGACAGTTGGACAAGGTCAAATATATGCGCATCTTTAAGAAAGTGAAAAAGGAGGCTGCAGGAAACTATAGCCTGGTTAGCTTCATCTCAGTCCCCAGAACAATCATGGAGCAGGTCCTTAAGGAATCCATTTCTAAGGACTTAGATGAGAAGAAGGTGATTAGGAACAGTCAGCATGGATTCACCAAGGGCAAGTCATGCCTGACCAACCTAATTGCCTTCTGTGATGAGATGGCTGGTTCTATGGATGTGGGGAGACCAGTGGATGCAGTATACCTTGATTTTTTGCAAGGCTTTTGATACGGTCTCTCAGAACATTCTCATAGGCAAGCTGAGGAAGTGTGGCTTGGATGAATGAACTGGAAGGTGGATAGAAAAATGGATGAATCATAGAGCTCAGAGGGTAGTAGTCAATAGCTTGGTGTCTAGTTTGCAGCTGGTATCAAGTGGAGTGCCCCATGGTTTGGTTCTTGGGGCTAGTTTTGTTCAATATCTTCATTAACAACCTGAAAGATGGCATAGAGTGCAGCCTCAGCAAGTTTGCATATGATACCAAGCTGGGGGCAGTAGTAGATGCATTGGAAGGTAGGATTAGGATTTGTTAGGACTTAAACAATTTGGAGGATTGGACCAAAAGAAATCTCATGAGGTTCAATAAGTACAAGTATGAAGTCCTTCCCTTTGTGAAAGAACAATCCCATGTACTGGTACAGGCTGGGGGCTGACTTGTTGGGCAGCATCTCTACAGAAAAGGACCTGGGGGTTACAGTGGACAATAAGCTAAGGATGAGCCAGCAGTGTGCCCTTGTTGCCAAGGAGGCTAATGGCATACTGGGCTGCATTGGTGGGTGTGTTGCTAGTAGATCAAGGGAAGTGATTAATCCACTCTATTCAGCACTGGTGAGGCCACATGTGGAGTACTGTGTTCAGTTTTGGGCCTCGTGTTACTGAAGGGATGTGGACAGATTGGAGAGAGTCCAGCAGGGGGCAACAAAAATGGTTCAGGGGCTGGGGCACATGACTTCTGAGGAGAGGCTGAGGGATCTGGGCATATTTAGTCTGGAGAAGAGAAGGCTGGGGGGTGTGTGGGGGGTGGGATTTAATAGCAGCCTTCAACTTCCTGAAGTGTGGTTCCAAAGAGGATGGAGCTCAACCAGGGGCGGGCAATTATTTCAGCTGGAGGACCACCTACCGAGTTTTGGCAAGCTGTTGGGGAGTTGCAAGGGTAGCCCCGCCCCTTGACAGGTACCCTACCCCAACCCCTGACTTTTGCCACTGGAAATCCCTCTCCTCACCCTGAAAGTACTCCATTTGGGAAGTGGTTTTCCCTTCTTGGAACTGGAAAAAAAAATTATATATTAAAAATCAAACATCCACAATAACATATTTTAATTAAAAAAAAATGTTTTTCTGTCCTGATTTGTGTGTGTTTGGGTCATGTATATAGTGCTGGTTGCATAATAGCTCAAAATGAAGTTTTACTCTTGTATATTGTAGTGGTGTGCGGGGGTATGGGTGGGTGGGTATGGAGTTTATGCATAGCTGTTTGAGAGCCATGGGGCTGGGGCCAGTGGCAGTAGGAGATAGAAGAAGCTGCCAGTTCCTGGTCTGCCTAGGAAGGCAGTGTAGCCATGGAGCTGCCCGAGCTGCACTGCATGCTCAGCGGGCAGCAGGATGTGCCATAGCCAGACAGGATCTAGATCAGTCAGGAACAAGGGACCTGCTGTGGGCTGGACAAAGCCCCTCCAGGTATTTTGCACACCCCTGAGTTAGACTGTTGTCAGTGGTGGCAGATGACAGAAGAAGGAGCAATGGTCTCAAGTTGGAGCAAGGGAAGTTTAGGTTAGATATTAGGAAAAACTTTCTCATTAGGAAGGTAGTAAAACACTGGATCAGGTTACCCAGAGTGGTGGTGGACTCTCAATACTTGGAGATTTTTAAGACCTGGGTAGACAAAGCCTTGGGTGGGATGATGTAGTTCGTGTGGTTCTGTTTGAGCAGTGGATTGGACTAGACCTCCTGAGGTCCCTCCCAATCCTAATTTTCTACAATTCTATGAAATTAAGAGAAGGAAGTGTAGGTACCATGGAACCACCTATCTTTCTGCAGGTCACCAGCAAGTGCTCTGATACTGGAACTTTGTTATTTATTTGTTTTTTACAATCTGGCAACCCCTGGCTATTGTACAGCCTTTGGTAAAAATAAGTTAATAAGTACTGCATTAATTACTGCAGCATGTTGGTTGATTGCACTTGTTTTAGATTACCATTCCCTGAATCGGGACAAAGAATAACTAAGGCAGATCAGAATAAAAACTGGTACATTGTTTTATAAATCCATATAAAGAGTTTGTAGGAATAAAGTCGATTTCAAAAAGATAATGGCACCCACCATGTTTAGTATAAAGGTACTTGCACTCTAAAGCCTATATACTGTAGTGCATTAACTGGTTTTGAGAGAGACAGCTGTTTAAATTTGAAGGATAGTGTTGTTGTCCTTAATGAATGCATTCCATTCACACATGCATCTAAGTTGCACAAATACCACCATCTGCAGCCTCTGCAGCTGATGATAATTGGTTTATATTCTGCCCCAAAGAAGTCTAGAAGGAAACCTCAGACTAGCTGGCCAGAATCACCTAATATATTTCATTAGTCTCCTTGTTCTGGGAAATTGTACTCAGTTTTCAACATGGTAGTAACATGTGTTTAATAATTTTTTTAATGTTCTTCATGTTTATTATTACATACTTATATTAGCTTGATATGAGTTGCCTTTATATAAACTGAATATAAAATATTTTGTGGTTGAATTTATTAGGACATGTATGCATTGGTTTTACAGGCTCATGTGTTTATTTTTATATAAAATACGTGGAAGTGGAAATATAACATTTGTGTACATTTGTGTTACATCTTAGATAATGTGTCTTGGGAAACAGAGATCTAGGATATTTTTTCATTGACTTTATAGGGCTCTCTGGGTATTTAAAGTTTAAGTATATGCTCAGTACGTTGATAGATCAAGGCTTAAAATGCTCAATAGATTTCAGAATGAAGTCCTTTGAAATAATCTATTTGACTGATCTTAGCCCAGAAGTCTCTGATGTGGGGAGGAGTGTGGCAGAACTAGCTCTGCCAGGCAATTGTAACATCTGGTGGCTGGCTAGCCTGCCCCCACTTCAGCTGTTTTGAACTGCTACCTTGTATCTTGTCTGCCATGCCTTGGTGGAACAGCCAATTATGTGGGAGGTGTCCTGAGCCTCAGAGTGGGGTTTTCCTTTGGGTCACTTAGCTCCACCCTTTTTATACCTGTCCAGGCCCCAACCCTCTTGTTCTGTGACTAGTTGTGGTTGCTACCTTCAGCCCTAGCCCTACTTGTTCCTGGCTTAGTTTCTTGGTAGCAGCAGTATAGTTGGGGATTAAGCTTCACAGTCAGAGCTCTGGGCCTTCCTGGTCCTACAACTTCAAAGGTGTTAAATTCTTTGTCCTGCTCTTAGCTGCTGGCTCTCTCTGAGGCTGCAATCTTGTAGGCCTTTGCTGCAACCTGAGACCATTAGCCCACTTCCGAATCAGTGTCTGCTCGGCTGTTTCCACCCTGCTTCTACTCCGGTGAAGAAAAATAGCTTCCCTGCTTAAGATACACACCCCAATTTTGTAGGGCTGATTTGGAGGGAAAAGGTGTATATGTTATGCAAGTAAATATGGTAAAACACATGCACTATACTTGGGGATCATAACCCAGATGGCCTTTCTCCTAGTTGGGTCGGCTGGTTACTGGGTTGGAAAATCATGCTTCCTCACTTTGACCCAATGATTCTTGAATTCTTTCTAACCAAGTAGCATGGCTTCAACTGGGGAGGTAAAAATTGTTGTGTCCCCCTTCCCTCCCCCCCACCCCACCCCCAGCAGCCTTTACTCTGATGGTTTGGGTACTGTGCTTGGAAGCAAGATATAGTTTCAATCCTCTTTGCAGAGGAGGATATTGAACATCTTGAGGAAATTCTCTTACTAGTAAGCTTATAGATGAGGACTAAAAGATCTGAGTAATGGTTGAACAACAGCAAGAAGTCTATAAAGAAAAAAAACAAACCCATGCTGTGGTCAAATCGGCAATAACTTTGCTCCTTCCCACACTGTACTGCCCACACGCTCCTAGAATGCTCAGTGGGAGTTTAACTAGGTACAATTTGGCCTGTACAATTAGCTTACACTTTACAAACCTTTCTGAGCTGCAAATGTCAAATGTTTTGTTTCGAATGAAGCCATTACAGTGCCTAAAACGCTAGGAGTCAGGAATGGTTTGTTTTATGGCACAAAGAAAATGTACATATAACACTTGTATTAAACTACAGGCAATGATTGTAGCATGGCGTGAATGTCAGAACTCCATGGTTGTTGTTCTATACAAAATGTTACCAACTAGAAAAGCACAAAAGCACAGAACTTCAAAGCAATTAAAGTGGATTGTTTGCAGGTACATAATGTGCTTAATGCTGCTTTCTTGGAGCGATGGCAAGAAACGTGATTTATAGTGTAGTGACATGTAAACTGGAATGTGTACTGTATTTACTCGCATACCCTACAACATAGCTTTCCCCCCCAAAATTAGCCCCCTTCTTCTCCCCCTTGGGGTGTGCGTCTTAAGCAGGAAAACTGATTTTCTGTCTGGAGTGGAAGCGCCCCCTGCTTTGATTCCTTCTCCATAGTATAGCAATGCTATTACTATTCAGGCAGCTGAGGGTGGGGAGGGGGTCATTTGACTTTGTCTCATTGTTCTTCACTTCAGAGGTGTTATGAATAATTTTTTTAAATGGTTTTGATGTTCTACTAATCAAGTTCACATTTCTTAGGACAGTTGTGTTGTCTGCTGGTTGCTCTTGATCTATCTGCTCTTATTTCACAGCCTTGGAGACTGACTCTTTTCAGAATCATAGATCTAACCTTGGAGACCAGGCTTCAGCCACAGAAAAGGGAGAATAAGTGAGTTGAAGTTTAGGTTCTGTCCCTGCTTTAAGCAGGCATAAATCTGGAAAATCGGTTGGTCTACTTTGCCTTACCAAAAACAAGGCTGCGTCTTATTTAGGGGTTCGTGAGAGAGTATGGTATAGTGTGGAATAAAGACTTGTTTTGTCTTTATTGTGAGTAAGAAGGGGCAGAGGGTTCTTAACACTTCTGGAGCAAGTCTTTTGCTATATTGAAGCCTTCTACTTAATACTTGATATAAAGGAAGAAATATTTCTCTTCTTGAAACAATTGGAAGGTATTTCCAATTGAGAAGCAGGGCTGAAAAAGACGTTGAGAGCTTACCTAGTCTGTCCCCCTGCCTGATACAGGATCATCTCCATCCAAACCTCCATCAACCTCCATCCAAACCATCCGTTGTCTAACCTCTTTGAAAAAATACAGTCAACCCTGACACAAAGCCTAAAACATAACACCCTAACCTGCCACAGCTAAAACAAGGGGGCCACAGCACCCACAGTCCTTTTGTTGTACAGGTTGTCACTCATTTTCCATTTGTGTTTTTGATTATTCTTCCCAAGACATAGCACCTTGCATTTGTCAGTGTTGAACTTCATCCTGTTAGCTCCAGTCCAACTTTTCAATCTGTCAATATTCTTCTGAATTGCATTCCCATCCTCCAACGTGTTCGCAGTCCTTCCCAGTTTTTTTCTGTCATCTACACACTTCAGAACTCAAGAAGCTCTCAATTCCAGCATCCAAATAATGAATACACACGTCCTACAGACCCTGTAGGACTCCTCACAAAATCTGCTGGCATTCTGACATGGATCCATTTATAATTACCCTTTGCTTGCAGCTAATGAGTCAGGTGCCTATCCATCTTAGCCCATATTTCTCCAATTTATTTTTGGAGAAATTCATGTGGGACCTTGTCAAAATCCTTGCTGAAGTTCAGATACAATACAGCCACAAGAGTGTCTTCATCTACCCAAGTAGTTACTTTGACAAAGGAGGAGATCAAATTTGTTTGTTATATTTTGCTCTTAGCAAATCCATGCTGGCTGCTTGTGATGGGCCTTTCTATCTCTAGATTCTTGCAAATGGACTTCCTTAGAATATGCTCCAATGACTTTCTGGGTATTGAGTTGAGGCTAACTGGTCTGTAGTTCTCTGGGTCCTCCTTTTTGTGTTTTTTAAAGAGGGGTGCTACATTGGCCCCTTGCCCATCCTCTGGTACCTCACCATCTCCCACGACTTTGTGAATATCATTGCCAAGGGCTCCAAGATTTTCTGCTGCTAGTTCCTTCAGTACCTTGGAATGAGATGCATCAGGCCTTGCTGACTTGAATTCATTCAAACCCATCAAAAGCACTTGTGACGGTTTCTTTTGTTATCTCACCCCTCAGCTTCTCTCCTTCCTTATTCAAATAATCCACATTAGGCATATGATTGCAGCCTATCTCTTTTATGAAGACTAAGGCAAAGTGGCTTTTTTGTAGGTACACCTACTTTGCATCTTCTGTTAAGAGTTTGCCTTGGCTGTTTAATAAGGGATCCACAGCTTCTTTGGTCTTTTTAGCCAACGTATTTATAGAACCTTTTTTTTTTTTCTTATTGCCCTTCACGTCCCTCACCAGATGCATCTCATTCTTTCTTTGCCTTCCTGATTTTGTCCCTGCAGGTTCTTGCTGTTTCCTGGTATGCTTCCTTGGTGACCCACCCATTTTTTCCATTGCCTGTATGCTTTCCTGAGGCATCCTAGAAGCTCCTTGTGCAGTCTTATTGGTGTTTTGTCATTCTTCTTGTGTTTCCATTATTTCAGAGCAGTTATTTGTTGGGCTTCCAGTCCTGTGCCCTTTAGAAGCTTGTAGCCCTCCTGGGCACCTTTTATCCTTCAGTCTGTCTTCCAGTGGCACTAGGCCTACTAATCCTTGAGTTGATAGAAATCTGCCTTTTTGAAATCTAGCATCCTAATGTAGTTCTGCTGACCTCATGCTTTCCCCGTGTCATCTGGAATTTTGTTGTAGTGTGAGCACTTCCTTCTGTTCGTCACCTTCAAAAGTTGTGTCCTCAGCTTGCTTTAACAGAAAGTTGTCCTACATACAGGCTAGGAACTGGCTCTACATTTTACATATGTTTGGCTATATTGTTCTTCCAGCAAATGTCTGTAAAATTGAAGCAGCACCAGCAGTTCCATATCATAGCTTTTGGGTAATTTTTGTCACCTCCTTTAAGTGTTCCTCAGTAGTCTTCCTGTTTTGATGCGCTATCATAAATCCCTAACATTATATCCGTGCCGTATTTTACCTTTTATCTTCACCCAAATGCATTCTGATCTGATATCTTCTTTCTTCTGAACCAGGCAATCACACATGCATGTTTTTGACATACAAGGCAATACCACCATCTTTTCTCCCAGCCCTGTCCTTCCGAAACAAAGTAGTAACCCTCCAATGCTGACATTCCAGCCATAAAAGCTATCCCACCAGCTCTCTAATAGCAATTAGACCATCTCTTCCTTTTGTTGTTTAACAATCTACAGCCTCCAGCTCCTCTTGTTTATGCCCCATACTTCTTGCATTTTTATATATAACCTTGGACATATTTTGTATTTTGACCTATGCCATTCCCTTATGTATCGCTTGCTGCTGTCCTGTGGCTCTTTGGCCTTTTTCTGGAGTTGAGCTGCTTGGTTCTGTTTTTTCTTCTTTGGATTTGGATTATTTGCTCTGTTGCCAGAGGGATCTTCACCATCTCCTATGGAACCTAGTTTAAAACCCTCTTTATCAGGTTGTCCAGGTAATGCCCCAAAATGCTCTTTCCAGTTCTGGTCAGGTATATGCCATCTCTTGATCGGTAAGTGCATTAAAAGAGTGTTTCTGTTGAGTGCCAGTTTTCACGTCAGTGATGCTTGGTTGACAAAAGTAAATGAATAAACAAGGTGCTCCCTTCAGGGACTATCTAGAGACTACATTTCGAGCCTGATGCTTAACATTTAGCTGTGTGACTCCTATTTAGAAGTGATTCATAAAAATATAGGACCTTTTTCACTGCTGAATTACTTGAGTATTGTGTTAGCGTGAGTCTGTTTACTTCAGTTAGTTTCATTTAGACATCCAGAACAGCAGTGAACACTATTTCAGAGCCCATAATATGATCCCTTAATGCTGGATTAGCGGGAGCATTTGTTTAATGGAATTACACTGGCATAATGTGGTGATGAATATGGCCCATAATCTTTAGTCTTTATGCTGATCTATGTCGAGTGTAACAACATAAGGAGAAAATTAATTCTCTTCAGGAAATTGAGTTGATACAAATATACTGAAGTAGTCCTAATTCTCTTCAGCTAGAGTAAAATGTTTAGAGCAAAACAAAAAGCATATATATTGCTTATATCATACCAAAACCATTTTTTGGGTGAAGATTAAGGGGTGAATATCACCATTAGCACAGAGGTGATTTTTGAATAGGGTTTTAAAGGTATGGTATTAGCTCAAGCTAAATAATAGTATCTTAGCTTAAGACATGCTTTATTTATAGGGTTCAGTCCTAGGGGAAATGGTCACCTCAGTGTATTAAAGTATATTTTGCCATGTCTACATTATGCTTTAGATGTACATTAGAATGTTAAATTACGTGTTTTTTGGTAATGCTACACAATATTTACTTTTCTAAGAAACAGAGATGCAACGCTGTTATAAATGGAATGGGAAGTCCTGCTAGACAGTTTTTTCTATTTAGGTGTCACTTAGACTACAGCAAAACTGGAGTAGGGAGCTGCTTTAATGGAGCTAGGGTCCAAATGCGGGCTGGTTTCAACCTAGGCCAAGCCGCGGCTGCTGTAGCTGCAGTTGTTTCCTCCCTCCCGCTTTCAATGCCACTGCCAGTGCTTTGCCCCACCGCCCAGCCTCTGTGCCATCAAAGTGTCCTGTCACTGTAATGCCCAAGAAGTACCCTGTCTCTATAAGCCAGATAAAAACGTTATGTGGGCTGGATCAGGCTTCAGGAGGTGGGTAGGTAGGGGCTGCTGCTTGGGAGTGTGCAAGAGCTGTTGTATTATAACTGTTATAGCTTCATGAAATTGGAGCAGCAAAAGTGAGCTAAATTGCCCCAACTTCAGTTCTGGATGAAGCAGTGTTAGAGTGTTCCTGCTATGTTTGTCTCATGACAGGCTCCTGCACATAGCTGTTACAACATTAGAGCTACTGCATGGTTGAGCAGCAGCCGCTAACAAGTGAGCCTTTGTCCACATACTAAGTGACACTTTAAAAAGGAAGCAACGAGAATAGCCTCTTGTCTCACACAGGCTGTCAAATAACACCAAAATTTGATGCTGTCTACCATCTTTGGTTGGGCTGGAACTAGTTACAGAGAAATAAATAGTTTCATAACCTATTGTTGAGGCTTTATATTAGCCAGCTCTGGAATCTGTGCATGTTAAAATAGGTTTAACTAAAATACTTTTTTTTCCTCAAATTTAATCATCTTCCTATTGTGCTGAATGAAGAACAACCATTAAGGCTGGTAATACAGGATAAATTATACATTGCTAAAATGGTTTAGTGTATGTGGATTTTTTTTCTCTAGCCATTGGACGATCTTTGATATTTTCCATTGTTACAACATTTTTTCCCCCGGCTTTGTTTTCTCCAAATATATTGTTCCCTTAAAGGAATTTAAACTGTGTAATTATTCTTTGTTCCAAAAGCTAATAAAAACAAAGCTCAACAGCATGCAGTTGTAGGATTATGGAAAAACTTGGGTGTGACACAAGTAGCAAAACAAACTTCACTCAGGCCAGGAAACTACAATCAAATTTTCCAGTTAGAACCCCACATGCCTACTGGATACAATGCCTGTTAGGTTTAACTTTTATTTAAGCACTGCATTTTTAGTAGTTTTTTGTTATCTTTTGCTGTAAGCTAGTGAGGATAATAAAGGGCAGAGACATTTGTGTTTAATCTTGAGGGAAACAAATAAATAACTTTTCTAATATTGTAAAGAGACACAAATTACTTTGTTCTCTGCAGTCTGTTAGGCTTTATTTGTATATGTTCCATTGGTCTGCCCAAAAGATACCTTAGGACAGCTATATCAACTTCCAAAACATACCTTCCCAAACATAGACCTCTTAAGGAACAAAAACTGCTTGATTTACAAGATATGGTTTTTACAGAGAAATCTGAAAATGTAATAGTTTTCCCTTCAGGTTGTGTGTGTGTGCGCTCCCTTCATGGTGTGTGTGTGTGTGTGTGTGTGTGTGTGTGTGTGTGTGTGCGCGCGCGCGCATGCGCGCACGCACATGGACAGCTCCAGAGGGGGTGTGGTCCCCCCACCCCCCTTTTTTGGACTATCCTGAAGGAGCTGCAGCTAGGGACTTTTTTTTCAGTGCCTGAACCAGATAGGAATCCCTTCCCTCTAGAATCCCCTTTGTTTTCCTTTGTGGTCGGCATCACATTCCCATCATCCTGCACCTTGGTTGTCACTGATGCTCTGTCCGACTGACCCAGGGATGAAGAACAACTTCAGAGCTCTCTCCATGTATACCTTTGGACCCACACACTGCTGCTATTGTCCTGGCTGCTCCTGTCCCGCTCCAGCTTGGGCTGTTGGGAGGTTGCTCGGGGAGCTGGATTTGGCTGGGGGCAGCAGTGGCAGTGGGTGGGTTCCCTCTCCCCGAGCCTGTTCCTGGGCTGGCAGAAGATACCTGAAGCGACTCCTAAGATACCTGAAGAGAGGATGAACCTACCTACTGCTGCTGTTGTGTGTTTGTAAATGTGTTTTGATGATTTGAGTATTTTTAATGTTCCAAGCATGTATTGCAAGGCTTCTGGTTGTTGAGATAAATGAGTAAAGGACTTGGAATTGAGGTTAGGGAACAGTTTATTGACTGTGTTCTGAGACTTATAGGGCACTTTTACACATGCTCTGAGAGCTGCTCTAATTGAAGAGCTGCAGCATCTTGTGTGTCAGCGTCCCAGTACTTCAAAATGGGGGCAGGGGTGCTTTAACTAAAGCTTGTCAAGTGAGCTTCATTCATGTGTCCATGCTTCCATTTTGCAGTATGGGGCACTAATGTACAAGACACAGGAAGCTGCTGGAGTCCAGAAATTACCATACTCCTGCAGACTGAATTGATCAAATCTTCTCCAACATGCTGTAATTACAGTGCATCAGATCAGCCTCCATGCTCGTGTATAGGCACCTATATTTTCTAGACTAGAAAACTTCTTCTGTCTTTAAGCAAACTGTTACAGGATTTTATATTGATATTTGTCTAGTGGGTTATGGAATAGAGAAAATCCCACACAACTTACTGATTCATTTGATGTACTGGCTGGGGAAATTTTTAGCTACTTGCACAATTTCACAATGATTGCACACTTAATTCATACAACACAATTTTATTTTAAAATTCTTTGCTACGCATATAACACTGCTTAGCTTTAAGAAATACCACAAACATTAAGAACACAATAACTACATATATCAGAAACAATGCTCCAAATGCACTTCCTTCCCAAACAATGCTATAAGAATTAGTATTACAAAAACAACTACAATTACAACTAAAAGTT
>NW_005842075.1:628091-660559 GCF_000455745.1 Alligator sinensis
TTTAGCCGCTACGTGTGAATAATTTAGAACTGGCCAATAATGGGACTCAAATTAGCATACAAATGGCAGGAACTCTTTGCAACGAGCATTTCTATGCTGCAACAAAGAAATGCACCCTGCAAAGAAAGCTACAAATTGGCGGGAATTCTTTTGCACCGGGGTTTTCCTCTGCAGCGGAAAACTCCACCATGCAAAGAAGCTGCAATTTAGCGGGAACATAATTCAGTGGTGCCAAAGCACACGCAAAACAAAAATCACACCTTTGTGTTGTGACACTACCCAAACCTGTCACTACTCCCAAATTTGGGCTTGGATCTTTCTTAACAGATTTCTGCTGGGTTCAGTTTCTTTTGTTGACCATTTTAATTACTTTGGAGAACTTCCTATCTTTCCAGTCTTTTCAAAGGCTCCTAGGGTTTGATTTCTCGGAATGTGGAATGTTTGCTTAGGGGTCATTTTTAGGTTACCCTTGTTAAAGGCCATTAAAGATAAAATTCAAGAGTTAAGACTTTGAGCAAAGTCAGGACCTTCCAAAACAATGGCCTAGATAAGAAGATGAATCTTGTCTTTTTCTAACCTGGCTAATGGGCAACTATTACAAACATTCAAACTATTACATTCAATATGACGATATTGAGATTTTAAGTATACTAAAAGTACAGAAATATTTTTAGCACATATTTTGAATGTCTTACTAATGTACACGTATGTATATTACGCACTTATGCAAGCCTTTACATGTATAGGGTAGAAGTCTCATGGCGTTTGGAAGATTATAGTGATTCACTGTCCTAATACTTTTTTGAAAATGCTAAAACACATAACAGTGTTTTGTGTTTCAGTTTCCTCCTCACGTGCTAAACTTTTGGCATGTAAAGAACACAGGCAGTAATATAAAACTTTCTTGCGTATAACTTTTAGGGTACCTTAGGACATGCCTAATTTTTATCTAAGTCTATTGTAGCTTTTCCTTTCTAGTATAAATTGTAGCCTATATTTGTGCCATTAAAACATTTATACCATGCAGTCATATATTTTCCTCTGTATTCATAATTTTATAAATTGCTTTGTTTTTTGAAGTTGCGTATAACAAAAAAATTCTGTTCATATGTGATTTACAAAATGTGATGTGCTTTTTTTACATTTGTCAGTTTACAAGTTGCTAACATCTGGCTTATTAGTTAAACAATGATTTGCTGTCAAAATGTGAATGGAAATATTTAAATGAATGACAATGTGGTTGACTGTTACTTGGGCAGTAGGAGTGGAGCACATACCAGCTTCTAGAAATATAGAAAGGTTTTAGAAATACTCCCATTGTTGCTGCCTCAAAATAAGAAATTATATTCCTACTTCAGCCATTTCTAAAATCTAAAGATTTATCTCATGTGAAGTACAGAGATACCAGGCGGAAATGAAAATAGCCAAGGAATGCTTTTTAAGTGTCTTTGCCTTTTACCACACACACAGGACACCCACAGTAAATGTCTCAGTGTCTACATGTGCTGGGTTATTAGGCTGGACTAAACTAAAACTCTGCAGCTTCTGATGCCCTACTTGTAAATACAAATCCTATCCTGCTGTGGAGTTTTTTACTCTGCAGCACTGCACATGTAGATGCTGATGCAGCTGGCCGGGGTATGATGGCACATCAATGCGGGGGCTGCCTGCCGGCTAGCCCTGCACTGAAGCACCCTCATGCTCCAGCGAGTCCCTGTGCAGCACATTGGTCCAGGTCAGAGCAGCTCTGGGCTATCAGGCTGATCTCCCAGGCTCCCTGCCACTTGGGACTGCTCTGACCTGGCTTGGTATGCTGTGGTCCTGATCCCACATGTAAATGCAGCACCTGGGAGCAATTAACTCAGGAACAAGAAACTCTGGCACAATAAGCACTGGAGTTTTTAAGATGCACATGTAGACATGCTCACAAAGTCTTCCACTGGCTACTCGTATAAGGTATGTCACTGAGATGATTGGAGTGAAATGCAGAAATACCTAAAGCTAGCTTTAAGTCACTTTCTTTCTCAATAGGGAAAACTAGCTGCAGATCATGGCATTAGGATAATTTGTTACCGTACGGGTGTCAAACTTGCCCTGTATCACAGACTGGATCTGGACTGTGAGGCTTCTCACAAGGCAAGTCAGGGGAGCAGTGGTGGTGGAAGCAGTGGCAGCAGGGCAAGTTGCAACTGTGGCATGGCTAGTGATGAAGGCCGTGGGACAGACAGCTGCAGGTTGAGTTGGGCTGTGTTGGTGGTGTGTCCCCCATTCTGGCAAAAGCCATTTCCAGTGGCGCCCTGGTACCCTGCCCCTTGTTAGCCATGCCCCCAAATTCCCTGGCCTACCAGTAGCGTAGTGTGCCAGATGGAAAGACTCCATAGTCCGGGTCTGGCCCATGGGCCACATGTTTGACATCCCTGTGTTACTGGTACCTAAGCTTTTTACTTTACAATGCTACAGTGCATTTGCTGTGTATCTTTTTGGCCTATGAGGATGACCAGAATGGAGGTTGTCATCGTTTTCACATAGGGTTTCATAGTATTCTCTATCCTTGAATCCAGTGGAAGCTAAACTGTCATTTTTGGATACAGATATTTAACAAACAACTTAGCTCTCCAGTTTCTAAGTAAGGACAAAAATCTCTGAAGTCTAGTATTCCAACACAAAAGGTGGTGCCTGATATAATTGGTATATTTTCTTTATATATTTATTTATCTTTATTTATATACCTTTATATCTGTAGATTTTAAATTGTAGAGAAATTCTTTCTAAAGTGAGTATATATGAATACTAAAGTATCCATTCATAAAACAGGTAGCAGGGCAGAATCAGGCAGCATTTTAAAGGTAATCTTTTTCACTGTGTTCAGATAATCAGATCTTGGGTAACTATGATAGAAATAAAATGTGAGGAGTGTAGATCCAGCCAACTAATTCAACAAAAATTACTCAACTTTGGTCCCATTCTATAGATTCCAAGTTAATGGTAACTTCTTGTGCCCTACTTGGCTGCTTTGTCAGTAATTGCTCATGAAAAGGACCATAAGCACTCACTGCTATGACAGGTGGGTAAGACATGACTACCATGTCAAAAATTTACCTGCATTATTGAGAAGCAGTGAAACAGCTCCTGGCATAATGTACGGTCAAGCTGCTAAAAACTGTACAAGTCAAGTCGTGTGTCTCTCTCTCTCTCTCCCCCCCAATTACCTTTGGAGTAGCATGGTGTTGAAGTGAGATGGTAAACTAACTACCTTCTTACTTTTGAGTAGGAAACTTATTTTCTCAGATTTATTCCAAGGCAAGACTGTTAATGTGTGTAAAAACACCCATCTAAGCCAGTGTTCAAGTCAAGAATGAAATGCATTCACCTGAGCTGTGTGGGAACCTTGCAGAACATCTGCATGTACTAAACATGATTCTAATTAGTTTGATTTAATACAATAGAGGAAGCAGTTGGGTGAACTGGGGGTCTCCCCCAGTTCACCCACAATTTGGCAGAGGAAGGAGGACCTCCAAAGAAATTGAAGCAAAGTGACCATCATGGTTGACAGTGACAGCACTATTTTAGAGCAGTATTAAATTTACACTTAAAGGATAGGCCATCTGCCATGTCAACTGTTTGCATATTGAAAAGCTGAGATGGCCCAAGAAGGATGTTAGGGTGATGATTAGTAAGTATTTAAGAACCAGGATAATTGCACAAGCACTTAAATCAGTCTGTGTGTTTGGGTATCTGAAAACATCTAATTCATAATGAGTATGTTCAAGCGTTAAAGTGATTTAGCATAGCTACACATTAACTTCTTTTACTAACTTAGTCTCCCCCATATAAGTAAAATGACACCCATCCATGCATCTGCAGTTTCATGTATTTTCATTCTTAATTAGTCAATGAAATTAATTGATTCTTTTGAAATACTTTTCAAAGTCTCATAATTGTTGTTTTTTTTTTAAATTTCAGTTATATATGTATCTAGAGGGCTTTCTCAGGACATGACTGCTAACATGACTTTTTGCAGGCTGCCCATAATACATCTTTGCTGCGTGCTCTAGGATCCTAGTGCCTTTGATGATGATAACATCAAATTACTGAGCAAGTACTTAACACCTGTATTGTAATGAATCAGCTGGCACTGATGCTGTTTCTGCGAGTGGCCCAACTGTTCCTTGAGAGAGCAGTCTTCTCTTATCTGGCCTCTCCCAAGTGTTTCAAGTAAATATTGATAACTTTTCTATATATCTGACTTCCCATTTCCATGAATAATGATTCCTTCTGGCTTCTAGCTGCTGTCACCTGCTCTCAGGTAGACTTGCCCTAAAAATGGATGGTAGTTTTGTATGTCTGTCGCAGTAAATACTTCTTCGTTTTTTTTCTTTCTTTTTTGATCTTACACTTCTACATGAAATCTTGATATCTTCTTACATTTGCATAATGAAAGTTTCATGGAAAATGATGTTGTTTTGTCTTTTACTTTATTGTAGCTTACCTACACTGTTGCTATAAAACAACTGAGCCCGATTAGTAATACAGTTCCTCTGTTTTGTTCTGGGATTTTGATGTTAATGTAAGTGTACTAGTTAATACATTTTGATCTTAAGATGATGCATCTACACAAAGTGTAGCTGATTAGATAGCCTTTAATAATTGAAAATCAGTTTGATCAGCATTTTAAATTGCCAGATACCTGTAAGTATTTCCAGGCCATAAATGGTTGGAACTAGCTTTCCTAAATAACGTATCCCCGCAATATAGGGTTTTTTTCTCTCTTTACCTTGTAGACCCTTTTACACAATGAAATTGACATTTCAGCTCTTGAAGTTGTCAGAACAGTGGCAGCCTTGGGGCTGCATGTTAACTGCTTGTGGGCCAGATGCAACCCATGAGCTGCTAGATGGGTAGCCATGACATAAGTCATAAGACCAGATAATGTTAATAAAAGAAAGTACTAAAGGATAAAACTGTTCCCCAAACAATGTCCCAGAGCTTAACTCTGCCTGTTAAAAGCTTATTAAGAAAAGAAGGTCTTAACACACTTTCAAAAGGTGTCCTAGCTTAGGTTGTGATGGTCTGCATTTGGGGAGTGGGGGGATGGGATGGGCAGTTCCAAAGATTGTAAGTAGGGCCTGGCTTAAATTGTGGTTTCAGTTTTTGGGGGGGAAAATCACAAAATTAAGTGACTTTCACAAAATGCTATTTAGGACAAAATGCCACCATATGGCTGCTTGCTGAAGAATTCCTCAGTGATTGGCCATATCATAGCATTTGTTGTAACAACACTGCAAAAGAGGCAGGGGGAGGGGCGATTTTAAAGAGCGGAGCAGCCTGGCCAGCTGGCTGGGGGAGCAGTGGTAGGGTGGAGGAAAAGAATAATCTTCCTCTCCCTCCACTGCCAGGGTCCCCCTGAGTCCTGCCAACCTCCCATGAGGTAGAGATGGTAGCAGCTGCCACCTCCCCAGCATCATCTTTGCGTGTCGGGGAGGCCCCATGCTTTGTTCATCGATGGGGGTGGTGGTGGTGGGGGGAACGATGCTGCTTGGCCTCTACCATCTGCAGGTGGGGGTGGTGCAAGGGGGCTGAAGCCCCTGAAGTGGCAGTGGCGGCCAGTGGGAAAGGTCCAGCTCACTGCCTGCCCAGTCTCTTCACAGCGCACAGGTTGGGGGGTGGCGTGAGCAGACTGGAGTCTCTGAGGCAGTGTCAGCTCAAGGTGGTGACCAGCAGGAAGGGGCTGGCTCACTAGACCAGGAAAGCAAAGGTACTGCTGAGCAGGACTCTCTATCACAACTCCCCCCCGCCCTTGTCTCCTCTCCCATCCCTGGAGGGCAGCCAGGGGAAGGGATAGTGGGTCCCATGCCCTCTCTACCCTGTACTGGGTGTGGAGGTGAGGGGGAAGCCCCAGCTTCAGGGGTTGGAGGGGGATTCCTTACTTCAGCACCTGCCCCTGCTTGGCAGAGGGGTGTGGGGGAGAAAGGCTCTGCTGACGCCATGGTCTGGGTGCAAAAATGGTGGCCCCTGCCATGATTGGGCCATGACTTGCAAGGTGGGCCCACAATTTAAACCAGGCCCTAACTGTAAGAGACTACTGAGAATGACCTCCCATGTGTTTTACACCAAACAGACGTGGCTCAGAGACAGCTTGCAAGGGGCTGCTCTTTGCAAGGTTTGCAGTGGAGCATAAGGGAAGAAGCAGTCCCTTATGTATGTAGGGCCTAGGCCATTTAGGGTGTCTGGAAAATTTACCCAAGCATTTGACTTAAGTCCCTAAACAAAGCAACATCCTCTGCTGTGACTTTAATATTGTGTAATTGCTCAAACAATTCTAAGCAGTTACTTATTGAAATACTTAATGTGCTTAATTAGTAGGGAGAACTTTCAGGTTTTGTGTGTCCTACATACTAAAAGTGGTTCACACCTCTAGTTGTAGAGGTATTTTTAATTCCAATGAATACCTGCATATCTGTGTTGTATTCAGCTTTTCAATTATAATCATACTAAAACCCTACTTTGCCTTTTCCCAGTAGTTCTCAGTCTTTCAACATCTCATTTTTCCCCCTTCATTTTCTTCTGTTAGGACAAATGGATATGTTTGTAATAGGCTAATAGATAACCAGAAGTGTTTATTTTGATGTGCTCCTTCTAGATATCCTGTACCTTAAGAAACATCAGAAAAGATTATTCTCCATGGCAATGGAAGGGGAAGAGCAATGACTGCTGGATGAGGAGAGAGATCAAGGGAACGGTTTCAAAACATTGTCTCTCAAACATTTTTGTGTTCAGCTGCATAGTGTAGGCAAGGCAGTTAATATATTGCGTATGTTTATCACTATTGAGAATAGCCTCAGGGCAGAGCTGACTGCATGCCTGAGAGGAAACCGTGGAAAATGGTATGACATACGTGACAATTCAAAGTTCTTCTAGCATTATTTATATTTTCAACTTTTTACATTACACCAGCTTTGTATTTGTTAGTGATGTTCTTTCCATATAGCATGCTTTTGGCAATCTCTACTATACGTGAAGTTTCACTGTGACTCATTTTTCTACCTACTGTATGTCTCTAAGCAAGTAGACAAAACAAGTCCATAATGGCTATTATATTATAGTCTTCTTGTTTTATAGAAACATCACTCTCTACTGTTTAGTGGTGTAATAATACTTGTATGTGTGAAAAGCTGGTAGGTATGTAATTCTAGATTTATGTGCATATATGTTAAATGGTAGTATTTGGGTGTCCTGAACCAGTTGTCCTCTCCTTTGAATTTCTCTCCATTCTCTTACTCTCACAATCATATCATGCAAAAATACAGTACTCTGAAAAATTTGCTGATTAAGTATTCAACGGTTGGCATGAAGAATGTGTTTGTTTATTGCCCAAAATGACGAAATAAAATGATATGGACCTTAATTTTTAGAAGGGATTAATAACATTCTGTGATCAATATAAGATGCTTGAAAGGCCTTATTTTCAGAATGTCAGGCTTCTGCACAGTGTTTTTTGGCATCTGAAATTGTTACTTGCTTTTGAAAAGTAAGTCAGTGATACTTGCCCTGAAGAGCTTTCACAATCTAGAGAAGAAGACATCTCATTTAGTTATGAAAACAAAATTTACGAATAAATAGAACTTCAAGGTAGAACTGTAGTTGCTACGGAATGAAGTGTCATCTAGTTTTGTTTGGTATGAAACTACTAACTGGCTTCCTTTTAGGTTTTTCTAAGATCTTATCACCTATGATGCAGTCAAGAAAGAATTGTGGTGAAGTTGAAGTGCTGATGTTCAGAATTTGTCTTGAAAAATACTCTATATTCTGCCTGCCTTTCTGAGTCAGGAGATATGAAAGCTTCTTTTGCTGTTAAGGATAAATATATCTTTCTTTTTCCATACTCTTCTTTTGTTTCTGGTATGGGAGAGTTGTTATTTAAGCCCAGAGATTTTCAGACAGGGTGCCATGCCACCCTGTGTTTGCTGTGACGTTCTCTTGAGGATGCCATGCAAAATTGCACATGATTCACAAGATAAATCTGGAGACTTCAGGTAGAAATCCGTGGTATAAAAAATATTCTGACCTGTTGTGGCGCATCTGAGTGCATTGCAACAGAAGAATTTTGCTACTATTTTTCCAGAAAAAAAAACAGAAAGAAATTAAGTGACAGTTGAGCGGTGGCATTTTTCAAAGGGTGCCTCGACTTCAAAAAGGTTGAGAACCACTGTTATAGCCATTGAATCTTTTGTGTATAACCTAAATATCTGAAAAGCAAACAGAATTCTTACCTAGTAAAGTATATGAATTAATGGTACTCTAACCAGGAATCACGATTCTTTTAGGCCCCCTGTACATGTTACAGGCATTTTGAAATTTGCTGGTTAATGGCACAGTTAACTGAAATCAGCTACATGTGCAAAGTTCCTATCATGCTATAAAAAAAAGTCCAACCAGCTAATAAGTTGTACCTGAAAAATGTGTACTGACTTTATAGCTGGTTCATAACCAACTTTAATTTGCACATTACCGGGTCTCCCTTGGGTTCCCAGCCACAGGGGTTCACCATGCCCAGTCGGAATCATAGAATCAGAAAATCATGGTTGGAAGGGACCTTAGGAAGTCATTTACTCCAGCCGTCTCCTCCAACCAGGATCATCCCCAACTAGATCACTGGGCTTTTTCAAGCCAGGTCTTAAAAACCTCCAAGGATGGAGATTCTACCACTTCTCTAGGTAACTTGTTACAGTGCTTTACCACTGTCATAGTGAGAATATTTTTCCTAATATCCAACCTAAACCTCCCTTGCTGCAACTTGAGACCATTGTTCCTTGTTCTGACATCTGTCACCACTGAGAACAGTACAGTTCCATCCTCTTTGGAACCACCCTTCAGGGAGTTAAAGGCTGCTATCAAATCCCCTTAGTCTTCTCTTCTCCAAACTAAATAAACCCAGTTCCCTTGGCCTCTCCTCCTAAGTCACATGCCCAGCCATTTTTATAGCTCTCCACTGTACTTTCTCCAACTTGCCCACATCTGGACATAGTACTCCAGATGTGGCCTCACCAGTGCAGAATAGAGGGGAATAATTACTTCCCTCAATCTGCTGGCACCACTCCTAATGCAGCCCAGTATGCTGTTAGCTTTCTTGGCAACAAGGGTACACTGCTGACTTGTTAAGAAGGCTAATAACACACTGGGTCCTGCAACTGAGGGGACTCTCAGCTCTGGCAGCTGTGAGCTCTGGGCCTCACCAGTGCCCCATAGCTGCCAAGATCCAGAGTCCCACAGCTGCTAATTCTGGGTCCTGGCCGTGTACCTCCTGGTTGCAATCTCCCACCCCTGGGGCTGTGTGGAACACCTGGGGCTAGGAGATCATGACTGCTGCAGTGTCTCAGTCTTAGGAGGGTGTGAAACTGCAGCAGCTGCACTTCCTAGCTCTGGGGATGCATAGGGCACCTTCATGACTGGAAGTTCCTCAGCTGAGGGGCCTCCCAGCCTTGGGAGCTTGCTGCTTGCTGTTGCAGGGGGAGCCCAGGATTATGTGGCATGGCAGCGGGCGTGATTGTATGGAGCATGCTTTAGATCCCATTGCCCCTTTATCTGCATGTGCAGAGTGCCTTTAGTGACACTGGGTCTGGGTCAGTGTGTACACGTATGTTTATAGTGCTGAAGATCCCCACCTAGGACAGGATTTCAGGTTTTGTAGCTTACTGCCCTTTGAAAAAGTGCTAGTGTGTGGGTTCCCCTTCCTCAAATAATGGTCATTATCAAATTAACTTGTTAGCTTTCTTATTTATTTAAAATGTTTGAAGTGTGTTCTAAAAATTTCTGTTTTGAAGTGAAAACCAGAGGCATGTGTTTTAAAAACTAAAATTAGAACAACTTAAAAAGTGTTTATTTATAAAGGGATAGCTGTATCTCTGTCACCTTTTATTTGGTATGCTTATTTGCACACCTTATTATTTTATAATGTGTCTTCTGAACTTATCCAAATTTGTTGGAAAAGTTGTTGGTCATGCGGTTGGCTGTGTTACAGGTAACACAACATTCACTTGACTGTCTGACACAGATTTTTCTCCTTGACCCATAGTTTGGAAGCTGGAGATGTTTAGTGAGATTAGGACAAGATCTTGTTGTTAAAGTATTGGGTTATGCAAGACACGTAAATCCACCACAGACTTTCATAGATTTCTAGAGGTGGAAGGGACCTGGTAGATCTTTGGGTCCGACACCACCTTGCTCCAGGCAAGAAAAAGGGCTGGGGTTAAGTAACCTCAGCCAGATGCCTGTCTAATCTCCTCTTGAACACCTCCAGGGTAGGGGAAAGCACCATTTCCCTTGGAAGCCCATTTCATATTCTGGCAACCCTTACTGTAAAGAATGTCTTCCTTATGTCCAATCTAAATCTATTCTCCTTCAGTTTGTGGCCAATATTTCTGGTAACCCCAAGGGGCACCCTGGTAAAGAGTGTCCCCTATTCCCTGCTGACTCCCCGATGAGTTTGTAGGCAGACACAAGATTACCTCTCAGCCTTCTTTTGTGGAGGCTGAAGAGATTCAGATCCCTCAGTCTGTCTTCATAGGCCTTCAGGCCCTCAACCATATGAGTAGCCCTCTTCTGAACCCTCTCAAGGTTCTCACATCCCTCTTGAAGTACAGTGCCCAAAACTCGCAGTACTCCATCTGCAGCCTCACCAGTGCCACATAGAGGGGAATTATCACTTCCCTAGACCTGCTCGTGATGATGCTCCTGCTGATGCAAGAAAGAGTGCGGTTAGCTTTGCTTATTGCCTCATCACACTGGTGACTCGTTCATTTTTGCGTCAACCAGGACTTGGATATCTCTTTGCACTGTTGTGGTACTCAGAATGGTGCCCCCCAGTCTGTAGGTGTGTTGGAGATTTTCTCCCCAGGTGCAGTACCTTGCATTTATCCTTGTTGAATTGCATCCTATTTTGATCTGCCCACTTCCCCAGTTTGTCCAAATCTGCCTGAATTTGCTCCCTGCCCTCCAGTGTGTTTGTTATGCCCCATAGTTTAGTGTCATCTGCGAATTTGGACAAGGTGTTTTCAACACCTTCATCCAAATTGCTGATGAAGATATTAAACAGTGATGGTCCAAGGACAGAGCCTTGTGGATACCATTGCCCACATCCCTCCAGGGAGAAACTGACCCATCCACCACCACTCTCTGGGTATGTCCCATAAGCCAGTTTTTCACCCACCTTATTGTGAAAAAATCCACATCGCAGCTACTCAGTTTGCTTATAAGAATCGGGTGCGACACTGTGTCAAAAGCCTTTTTAAAATCCAGTAAATAATATCTACTTCCTCCCCTGCATCTAAGCACTTTGTGACCTAGTCATGAAAAGAGACTAGGCTAGTCAGGCAGGATCTGCCTGCTATAAACCCATGCTGGTTGCCCCTTACCACTGTGTTACCCACTGGCCCCTGCAAATGTGATTCTTTATGATTTTTTCTAAGGTCTTGCTGAGAATAGAGGTGGGGCTAACTGGCCTACAATTACCTGGGTCCTCCTTCCACCCTTTCCTGAGGATAGGGACCACATTGGCCCTTTTCCAGTCCTCTGGGACCTGTCCCAAGTGCCATGAGCACTCAAACAGTTGCGCTAGTGGTTCTGCTATGTCCTATTCCTTTAGTACCATTGGGTGAAGATTGTCGGGGCCTTCTGGCTTAAATACATCCAATCCTTCCAAGTGCCCCTTCACTAGGTCAGTGCTAACTATTGGTGGACTGGTATTACTCTCACTCCAGACTAAAGACTTATTGGGAGGTGCATTTGTATCCATGTCCAGGAAAGCAGAAGCAAAGAAACTATTTAAGAGCTCCGCTCTTTCCATCCTATCAGTTACAAGTTGCTCTAGTCCATTCTGTAGTGGCCCTATGTTACCCTGCACCTTATTCCTGCTCCCTGTGTATTTAAAGAAGGACTTCTTGTTATCCTTAATCTTTGTTGCCAACTTGAGTTCTGTATCTGCTTTAGCCTTTCTCACTGCTTCCCTGTAAGCGTGAGGTATACTCCTTCTTGGTGGCTGCCCCCTGCCTCCACAGCCTGTAGGCCTCTTTTTTCCTCTGATGGCTCTCCTGGATTTCCCAGCTCGGCCAAGAAGGTTTTTTGGCTCTTTTGTCTCCCTTTGCGTGTACTGGGATGGTGTCCCTCGGTGCCTGTAGGATCAATCCCTTGAGGAGCTCCCACCCTTCTTAGACTCCCATCTCACAGATGTAATTACACCTCAGTCCCACTCTAACCAATCTCTTGAGCTCGTTGAAGTTGGCCTTCCAGAAGTCTAGCACTACTGCCCTACTATTTGTCTTTCCTACCTTACGCTGGATAGTGAATCCTATCAACTGGTGGTCACTATCCCCTAGGTTACGTTGTACCTGTAGCTCCCCCACCAAGTCCTCCCCTGAGGCCAGCACCCAGTCAAGTAAAGCATCTTCCCTAGTGGGACTGCATACCTCCTGTGTTAGATGCAGGTCCTGTATGCAGGTTAAGAACCTACGTGACTGGGCAGACCTGGCTGACTGCTTTTCCCAGCAGATGTTTGGGTAATTTAGGTCACCCATGACAGCTAGGTCTTTTGAGCATGCTGCCTTTGAGAGCTGTTTTGAGAATTCTAGGTCTAACTCCTCCCCCTGGTGTGGGGGTCTGTAGTAGACCCCCACTACCAAGTCCCTTTCACCCCTACCCCCTTGTAATCTGACCCATAGGGCTTCGATTTGCCCGTCTTCTCTCCCCATCTTTATTACAGAGGATGTATAATGCTCCCTAACATATAGAGCAATGCCCCCCTTCCCTTTTTCTCCAATCTATCCTGCCTGTATAGCCTGTAGCCTTCAATGCCCACTGCCCAGTCATAGGTAGGGTCCCACCAGGTTTCAGTTAGACCAACCAGGTCGAGATCTTTGTCTGCAAGCAGGAGTCAAATTCCTCCTGCTTGTTTCCCATACTTCTGACAGTACAGAGACACCTAAGCCCCCCGATGGGTGCCCTTAGTATTCACCTATCCTGATTTGTAGTGGGCCCCTTAGTACTTACCTGATCATTTCCAGCATGCAGTTCATGGCTTGTCCTACCCGATCTCGTCCTGAAATAGGCATCCCCATCCCATGATGAAGCTAACTTAAAGCTCTATATAGGAGGTTTGCCAACCTGTAAGAGAACAGACTCTTACCTTTTGGAGAGAGATGTAGGCTGTCCCATCCCACCAAGGTCTTATCCTGGAAGTAAGAATCATGGTTTAGAAAGCCAAACCCCACATGGTGGTGCCAGCTGCAAAGCAGTGAGTTGACCTCAGTGCAGTTGCTGTGGTGCTACTTGTGCCCCCAAGCAGCTAAGCCTGTCTCCCAGAGCCATGTAGTCATGACCCATCCCAGACTATGGGCCGCATCATTTGTTTCAACATGGATGAAGACCATGGGGTAGTAGTCAGTGGGCCTGATTAGGTCTGGAAGCCTTGCTTTGACGTCCCCAATCGTAGCTTCGGGCAGGCAGCATACCTCCTGTACTGTAGGATCTGGGCGGCAGATGGCTCCCTCCATTCCTCGTAGGAGGTAGTCACCCACTATGATTACTTGACATCTTCTCTGGCTGCCCAGTTGCCTCTCAGCCTGTCTGGTGGTGGCTGTAGGCATGGCCTCCATTGCTGTACTCGCTCCCAGTGATGCTAGGGCATAATACATGCTTCCCAGCTGCGCTGGGGGAGTTGTACCAGTAGTGCGACGTTTGGATCTGAAGGTGACTGTCTTCCATCCTTCTGCATTGACTGCCACCTGTGACACCTTCCCTCCAGATGTGTGATCTTGCAGAGAATGGAAGTACATGTCAATCTCTTCCTCAGTTGCCCTGATCCCCCACAACCTGCTGACCTCTGCCTGGAGTTCCCTCACCTGCCTCTCCAGGGCCTCAAGCTGGGCATGCATGGGACAGGTGAGGGGATTCCTGGTTTGCCCAGAGCCCCTGCCAGGCAGCTGCCACAGACAGGGGACTGGGGTGTTGCCAACCGCTTCAAAGGCCTCATCTGGGTGCTAGCCCCACAGGAGCTCTGAGCCGGAAGCAACACCAAGGCTGGGTCCCTGACTGCTTTGTGTCACCACCCCCATTGCTGCCCCCCTCCTCATTCACTTACCTGAAGTCTCTGTCAGGAGTCCTCCATGGCAGGGGCTCCCGATGCGTGGAGTGTCAGGCCCCCCCGATTTCCCCCCTGCACCCACTCCCTTGCAAACTCTGGCATGGGACTTTGAGTGACTTTGGACAAAATGCCTGGGCCTCAGTCCTGCAATTGAAAGTTCATTATGAGCGGGGGTCTCTAGATAGATGGTACCATAATAAGTAATTGATGATGTTTCTTAGGCAATTCAAAATTGCAAGTTAATATCAAAGACAAATTCAGTATATCATAATATTGATGTGATAGTTTCGTGTACATGCAGTTGCCATAGGAAAACTATGAACTTAAAATGTATAGAAAAATAATATCCTTTAAAAAAATCAGATACACATTACATTTCTAATCTGTAAAATTAAAGATTAAATCTCAACATGGAGAGAAGTGAATTACAAGGAATTCATAGGAAAGATTATTTTTTGTATACAAAAAACTTATTCTGGGAATATTGTTACTGTATAATAATTTATACTAGTGTAAAAGTTTAAACAAATAATTAATGAATAAAGATTAAATTTTTCTTTGGCTCATTTCTATAGTGTGTATGGTCGGCACAACTGGAATTATGCCGTTGTTGTTGTTGTTGTTGTTGTTTTTTCTCTTGATTTATTTACTTGCTTTGGCAAGTTTGTTTAATAAGAGACAAGCAAATGACAGCATGTCTGGCCTTTAGAGTGGCCATGTTTTCAGTAAAATAAACATTACAGGAACAATGAGATGGTGGTTGATGTTTTCCTTCCTCTGCTTCAGTGGCCTCCAGAGAGTTGAGAGCACAAGGCAGGGAGAATAGGCAGTTAAAGGCAAGCACCTGGGGATTGTCTTGTGTCTTCTGGTCTCATGAGGATGACTCTCTCAGACTGAGGCAGAGCATTGAATTCTCTTTGTCTCATTGTTTTTTGTTTACCTGGTGCATTTGTTCAATTGCCAATCCTTTATTATTTAAAGTCTGAATGTATTACTCCTCATCGTGAGCCTTTTTAAATACCTATAAAAATCAATGAGCTGATTTAAAGGTAGAATACTAAAAAAGAAAAAAATCTGATGGTGATGGGACAATGGCAGAAAGGGACTGAAGTCTTAAACACAAATTTCACTTAGAAGCACATTGTTAGTGTAGCACTGTGTATGTATGTAGTGTTCACCCA
Source organism: Alligator sinensis (assembly GCF_000455745.1). Classification (NCBI taxonomy): domain Eukaryota; kingdom Metazoa; phylum Chordata; order Crocodylia; family Alligatoridae; genus Alligator; species Alligator sinensis. Next base: position 643,407 of record NW_005842075.1, read on the forward strand.
TAATAATGAGATTTGTCACTAACTAAGCATAATGGCATATTCTATAATTAACAGGGGCTAAGTATGGACAGTCAAAAAGCCCGAGGCTGAATTGATTCAGTCTTTGCAGGTTAGTTTAAGCTGCAGAGATTGAACTAATAAGCAAATGAGCAGACGTTCAGCTTTGATTCAGGAAACGTAGCCACGTACCTTCAGTGGCTCAAGCCAAAAACCCTGGGACACTAAAGATTGGCTCTCTGGCACATAGCCAGCATGGGTTGTGTATTTGCTTCCTTTTCCTGCTGCACCTGAGGTCTCTGGGATTTGTAGTCCACAATCATAGCAGCAGGACTCTGTAGGGTTGCTCATTATACCCTCTTCCTGTTTCCAGGTGCCTCTGGGATTTGTCCACAGTTGCAACCAGCACTAAGTAACCAGGGCAGAGCAGAGCAGCTTCGTACTTTGGGGGAAGGGAAGTTTTAACCCTGCTTCCTGGCCCCATACCCCAGCAGGAGTTTGCATCGGTGAGCCAGCCCTTGCCGCTCCAGTTAGGGAACAGAGTGGTGGGGTCAGCCCTGCTGTCTGGAGCAGACAGCACAGCCCAGCGTAGGGCAGCAAAATGCTGGGATGATGGGGGACTTTGATTTAACTTAAGGAAAGGGTCTGGGACAAAAGTTTCATAAACCAGTTTGACCTAAACCAGTTAAGTCTGATACTACTTTCAACCAGGTTTATCTTAAACTAGTTTCAGTCATTTTGAAACTGATTTATGTGCACTAAACTTTTTTTTCTGTTACAGTTTTAAACTTGTTTCTGATGACAAACTGGTTTATGTGCAACTCCTGTCCTAGCCAGGGTGATTACATTCTGTCCCAGTTTCTCCCTGCCAGTCCAGGCTTATCTCTATCTTTCCAACAGTGTTTGTTGTACCTTTTTTAGTACTTCCACATATGATTTGTGAACCATTCTTGGTCTGGAGAATTCTGAGTGGTTGGATGGTGCTGGTTCCAATTCCTTCTACTTGTCAGATTGCAGGAAGAGACTACTAGAATACAGGAAATGCATGGGTACTATTTTGTCATGCAAACCATTGTTGTAGAAGCCAAAGTAGTAATGCTTCCTTACCCATCAGAGAAAAAGCAGTTAATAAAGAAAGAGAAACCCCAATTCTAATTCTTTTTTTTTTTAAACAAAGCAAAACGTTGTAATTAATTAATTCCTCATAATCTGCAACTGTTTGCAGCTAAAATATTCTTTCAGGCTGTTTGTACTGTTGGATACAAGAGTAGGCTCTTAATTATTATTTTTTAAAATTAAATATATATATATTTTTTAATTCAGTTACTGTTGTAAGTGATAAGATTTGCAGTCAAGTACAAATATTCTGAAGTACATTTTAGTGTTCAGATAGAGAAGTTACTGTATAAAATGTTTGCCACTGCTCTCTATTGGTGATTTCAATAATTACATGTGTGAACCGACTTCCATATGAAAATTATGTATGCCTGCATGTACAAGCCAGCACTTTGTTTCCATAAACATAATATTAAAACTCTCATAATAGAAGTTGCTGTTAATACTGTGTTCAGTTGCTCATGTTTTCACTAATTAATCATTAATCACCTGCAGCTGGAACAATATCTTTTTAATTAGTTAGTGGCTGATGTTTATTAAAAATCTGCTTTCAGAGCACTTAAAATGCTGAGCCACAAAAAGACTTTTTACTGTATTTTCTAAACACCATCAGATATAATCTTTTCCTTTTTAATTTATTCTTCATGTTTATAGATGCAAAAATTATCACTGCCACTTTTTTGCATAAGAGTGTAAATATGCTGTGTAAATTCTGATCCTGTGATAACTTAGGGGAAAAATTCACAACTATTTTGTTAGAAATGAATGTAGGCTGCTTAATGGTATATCCACTATCTAACAAAACTGGATAAACCTGAGTAGATCCACATTCAAATAATGTTGCAGTCTTTCTACTTCTGCCCCAAAAGTATTTGAGGCCAGGCTATTGTTCTATTTGTCATTGTGGTTTGTTTTGGGGTAAAGGTAGAGCTTAATAAATATGCTTTCTCATCTCATCCCTTCTTCTTGTCCCCCCAATCCTTAGCTATTTTTGTTCCTGTGTAGAATTGATAGTTAGTCCATAATTGAGGATGTCTTGCTCTTAAGTAGTTGGGATTGTCCATGGGGATTTTAACATAGCTTCTGGCCTTCTGATTTTGGGATGGTTCTGGGGGAAGTTTAACCAATGTGAAAATGTAAAGAAAAATAGGCTTCCTGCCCAAATGTAAATTTCTGCCCAACTTGTAAATTTCTGCCCAACTTTGAAACTGTAAACTGGGAAACAATCCTGAAGATGAAAACATCAGATTGCTCTCTTTTTTACTGCAGTTCCTGGGCTACATTTTTCAAGAGAATGCTGAGAGAGGGCAGGGACTGTATGGTCTTTCTGCCTTCCTACGTTTCTTTTTTCTCAGAAAAATCCCCACAATTTTAGGTCTGGGGTGTGCGCCAGAGACTCATCTCACTAACTTTTCCCAGAACACCTAGTTCCATTTTGTGAACAGAGACATGATGGTAAACTAATATCATTTAGATTTGTGAGATTAAGCAGGGAAAAAAAAATTAAGCCCTGCCCCAAAATGCAAATTAGCTCATATAATAAGGAAAGATTTTATGAGATTGAGGGAAACCAGGAATCTCATCTGGGTTACTTAGAGGACTGAAATTTGTTTAGTAATGCTGAATTGAACAGGAACAAGAATGGATTAGCAATGTTAGTCCTGTGTTGATCATTAAAACTATATTGTATTATCAGTAGGAGTGGGTGAGTGGGGCACAGGGCTGTTTTAGGGGGTGCTGGTTTAGAGAATGCTGCTACTCCAACCAGCTGTGCTGCTGGAGCATCAGGAACAGCAGTTTGTGCGCCAAAATTCATTGTTACATGTATGTGTATCTGTATTTTAATGACGTTGTTGCATAGTGCAGAAATTGTTTCATAGGGGAATAAAGGAGGAGAGTGATCTGTGGTATACACGGCTTCCTTGCTTTTGTTGAGTGTGAGAGATGATGGCTGATAGGCATGAAAAAACTCTGACAGGCTCTAATCTAATCCATCCACCTTCAGAGAGATTCATGACTCCATAAGATAATAAATTTATCAACACATTTCATAACGTTTTTATTGGGTTTTGATATCACCCTTATTGCTTCCTTTTTCTTTAACTTCCTTGAAAGTCAAGCAAAAGCTAATTTTATATTGAACCAGGTTCTGAAGAGTTTTTGTGTGCATGTGATGTGTGATTTTATTTATTTTTTTAAACCTGTCCCCTCATAAGAGGAACATTTTTTTGGTATGTTGACTTTTAAATATAAGAAAAGTTAACATACAGAGGTGTCCTGAGGTGCTTTCTTTAGGTCTCCTATAGACATGCAGTTTCTCCCAGGAGAAATCATGAGTGTACAGATGTTCGGAGTTTTTCTCCCAGGGTAAAAATGGCTACTCCAGAAGAAAAATAACCTGGGAACAACCAGGATTAAATCACTCCCAGGAGAGTTTGTCATGGGAGAGGGAATATCTGTACATGCCATAGCTTCTCTCAGAAGACAGGATAGTCTTCCTGCATAGTTTCTCCCCACGAGGGAGACAGTGTCCCTTGCTGGACCCTGCTGCTCCAGCAGGGAGCAGAACATTCCTTCACAATTCCCACTTTGTGCTGCAGAGAAGCAAAGGCTGACTATGGGCAGTCTGGGTCATCCAGTCAGGCCTGCCCTATGTACTGCTGCCATCTGCTGCCAGGCAGACTAAAGAAGCCTGCAGAGCATGTTTACATATGTGTATAGGGAACCCCTCTATGCCCTGCCCAGCTGCACAGTGTCAGTACTGCAAGCTCTCCACTCTTCAGGACTTCAGTATTTGATTGTCTGTACAAGTTTCTCTATAAAAGAACAGTCCTGAGAGAATTCTCCCAGATTATTTGAGTGTCTGTATGCAGCTGTAGGGTTTGATTTTTTTTTTTTTTTTTTTTTTTTTAAATTTTTATTTATTTATTTATTTATTTTGTGGTATGTTGAAGGCCTCCAATTAAATACTTACCAGAAAGGCAATAGTGTCCCTTTGGCAATGGCTTGATTTTACTGTACTCTGTGGCTGACCAGCTTGAATCAGCCCTTAAGCTTCCATTCATTCTTCAGTCTCAGCTTCTTTATAATCTGACCTGCCCACAGCTGTGTCCAGGATCAGTATAATTACCTTACACCTGGCAAGGCAGGCTCTAATGCTGCTCTAATTTAGCTCCTGTGGAAAGGGGGTTAAGCTGGGATAATGCTGTGACCTCATCCTGGAAGCAGGCAGAATCACCCTGGAAGCTTACAGCTCTAACAGGCTGTAGGACAGTATGTGAGAGAGAGTATACTGAGTTGAGCTGTAAACTTGGAACTCTCTGTAATGATAACACAGAGATGACTGCCCTACAGGTTGCCAGGATAATTTTTTTTACCTTCTACCTAATAACATCCTTCCCTTCCCCTCACCAAAAGAGCTTTCCTGTGACTTGCACTGCTATGTTTGACTGAGGCATCCTATGTTTATAGGATAGTGCATGCTTCTTATGTAAATAACTATGTTCAAATATTAATATAAAAGGTAGAAGAATTTTTTCCCCAGGTACTCCACTAGTAATTAAAGAAAAGGGGATACCTATAAAGTTTTGCATTTTTATTTAGAGCTAGCTTTGTAGGCACATGGGTATTAAATAACCTGAGGTGTATTGTAGTGTGCATTAAGCTCCTTCAGTATAAAGGAGAATTATGTTTTTGTGCTAGGCAGCTGCAGTGTCAATCCTTTTTCCTTCCTTCACTTCCATGCTATTCTTAACATTCCCAAATTAAGTACTAATTTTTAAAAATGTTAAAAGTGGCAAGGAAAACTAACTTTTTTTTTAAATGTGTGAATAATAGGTCTTGTGCATACATGGCTTTTGAACATCTGTCTTTAATTTGCTATCCATGATATAGCCAGAAGCCATAGAAGAAACAATAGAAGGTTCATATTACTTGATACTGCTTACATAAAAAAAAAAAATGGTCTAAGGCAGGGGTTATGGCTAATAGAGTTGACTTCTGAAACTGTCACTTCTAATAGCTTTTCCTAGAGAAGTGACCAAATATTTTTCTTTTCTTCCCAGCTGTCCCTTTTCCTCCAAGCCATCGGCTCACAGCTAAGGAAGTGTTTGATAATGATGGAAAACCCCGTGTGGATATTTTAAAGGCACATCTTATGAAGGAAGGGAGGCTGGAAGAGAGTGTTGCTTTGAGAATAATAACAGAGGGTGCTTCAATTCTCCGTCAAGAAAAAAACTTGCTGGATATAGATGCTCCAGTTACAGGTAAGTGCTGTTTTTTATTTTAATTGGTGCATACAAGCACATATATGATAATTATACTTATGTTACATTTATGAGACTCCACACATACAATACTTCTCTAAGGCTGAATGGAAATACTGTAATGTACTAAGCACCCGCAGTACTTCACTCTTTGTCTCTCCAAATCTTCAAGTACTATAGGCCTCTTCCTGAAGGGTGCTGACACTAGAAAAGGAAGCGACTTTGGCTGAGACCTTTTGTTTCTTAAACAGAAGGGTTCTTTTGTTTGGAATATAAGACTGAAAGAACAGCCTTAACCTCACAAAAGTCTCTGGCTTGTTCTACCACATACTCATTCCAGAATTTTGTAGGTGGCCTTTACCTCAGTCATATGATTCAAACTTAGTTTTAGGCTTGCTCTGAAATAGTGAAAGGAAATGTTCTTATAATTAAGAAAATAAAGAAGCCAAAAGGAGTAAGTAGCACAATGAGAGCAAATGCATTGTTGAGAGATTAAACACTTTTTTTCCATTTTGTCCAGTGTTTCCATTTTTGCCATGAACTTAGTTCTGAAATTTTCTAACTTCTGACTGCTTTCTGTGTGGCAATGCATTTGTTTCCTTTAATATGGCCTCTTTTTGCTTTTAGCAGATATTTTAATTTAATGGTTGGTGTTAATACGTCTTTGGCAAGTAACAGCTCTGTGGCATTGGTTAATTATTGGGGTATATATCCTAGTACATGCATCCAGTTTCTACTATGAATTCTAAGCTGTGATGAAGTATGTTTTTTGTTATATTTATGTTTTTAAAGTGTTCATATTGTTGTACGTGCCTCAGTTTACCTCAGAAACTTGTACATGAGGGGAAAAAAGAATTAGAGTGCTTGCTAGGTCCAGGGACTGTCGATGTGTGAGAGGAGAGATGGACTGCCAGCATCAACAGAGATTTTGAATAGCTTTGTTGATATGTCAGCAAAAGTGGGATTGCTGGTGACATCACAAAACATTTGGAGAAGATCAACAGGGCAATGGGCAGAGCAGGCTGTCAGCTCCTGGCTAGAGTCTAAAGGATGGAGATCAGCAGGGCAGATTTGAGGCTTATGAGCTGGGGCAGACTGGAGAGATGAGAGATGAGTTTACTTTGGGGTGCTCCAAGCTGTGTAGGCTGGACTGAAGACAGGGGATGGCTTATTCCTTTGGAGTGACAAGGTTTTCTTGCTCTATGGCCGTTTCCCCAATAAATGCCTTTATTGAAGAGGAGCTGTTTTGCTGCTTGTAACTGGGTTTCACTTCTGTACAATAATAGGTAGTCACTCTCTTAGAAGCTGAACTGGAAGCTGAATTGTTTATTCAGGGCCAAAGACAATTGGGGAGGCCAGGGTCTCAGAGTGGGAAGGAGCCTGAGTTCCTCCCTTGCTCTACAAGTCATGCCTGAGCTGGCTTCAGGGTGCATTCTTAGAAACCAGAAAAGGCTACGGTGGTCTCAAGCAAGCCCCCCTGGAGAGACTCGCACAAACATATTTTGAAGAAGACAGGAAGGCATAGTCCCTTGATCATTCCTGTTTTCAGTAAAGCTGAACAGGAGTTGAAAGTAGCTAAGTGTCGTTCACAGAAATGTATTACTGACAATCATTGATAGAATATACAGAATGGTATATAAACTCAGCAAGTGCCTCAATAGTTTCATCATTTTCAAGGAAGCTACTGCTAAAACCAATAATTTGGAGCAAGACATTTCAGCCACAAAGAAGTGTATCCTAACTGAAATTAGCTACCCTGTAATGACATCCATGCATGGACCTAGTCTGACTTAGTAGCTGGCTCACTATATTTTTTTTACTCTTCTGGGGAAAAAAGAACTCCCATGAGAATAATCTGGTGAGTGAGTCTGTCTGGTGAACTCTTTGGATGATTGAGTGAAGGATGTCCCCCTGAGAACATTCTAGTATACCTTGCTCTAAAAAAAGAGTTTAAAGACAAGGTTCAATAAAGGAAGAAACCATATTTACTTGAATCTAAGATGACTCTGAATTTAAGATGACCCTGCAATAATTAGACTATATACATGGAAAATTTAAAATTAATTTTTGGAGATTCTTTAATACTTCCCTCCTATTGCTGGAGGGGGGAAGGCAGTAGGGAGGCAGGTGGTGTAGGAAGGTCAAGCAACTTATCCACCTGCTTATGCCTGCCCCCTGCCACCTCTACCTTTGCCTATTCCCAGCCCCTGCTCCCAGCTCTGCTGTATACCAGCAGGCTCTGTCCCCATTCTAGCCCAGTCTCCATAGCAGCCTTGTGGGCTGTGTGCCACTGCAACAGGGCCAGACTGAGGCCATGCTTAGTGCCCCAGGCTTCAGTGTGCATGGAGCCTGCTGGTGCAGAGCAAGGGTAAGTGGGGGAGGGAGAGGGACAGGTGAGGAAGTAGAGGCTGTGTGGGAGAGGAAGATGAGGAGGCAAGTCTGAAGTGGGTAGATGGCAGGGTGCACAGGCAGTGTGGGGAGGAGAGGAGAGGGGCAGGTAACAGCTGTGGCTATGGCCTCAAACCTGGGTAGGGGCTGAAGCCCAAGCTATAGCAGCTGCCTGCCCCCACTCTCCAACTGGGCTTTCCTTCTATATTAAATAGGGTGGGGGAGAGTGGGGGACTCATCTTAAAATTGAAGAAATATGGTAAGTTCTATAGGAAAAGTTTTATAGGGAGATACTATCTTATTCTCCACCGTGTTTGAGATGGGCAGAGAGGGTGGCTAGAAGGAAGACCATTCCATCCTGTGTATGTACCATAAAGAAATCCACACTCTCAGCTAAAAAGAGGAGCAGCAAAACTAATCCCTAAAAGACGACAGAACTCTGAAAGATGGGAACAGCTTGAGTGATGTCCACTCTATGTGGAAATGAACTGCACAGCACACATCCCTTTTTTCAGAAATGCTAGAAGAATAGGTTACTTGATGAAGAAAGTATAGTGGAAGTATGCTGACTACTGGAAACCAAGAAACAAAGAAGGAGCTCCTTGCCTTAAAGAGAAGAGATTGTCAGAAATGTGTAGAAAGAGAAAAGAAGCAACTTAAACTTGAGGAGAGCCAGAAAGAAGTCTTAAAAATAAAATAAAAAAACAACAAAAAACTGAGGGCAGACTCCAAAAAAATCTTTTAACAGGTGAGTAATTGAGAATGATGGACTCACTATTTTGAGTAACACCTCTGAACTTACTTCTGGAGATGATGATAATCAAGGAAAAGAGGAGAAACAAACCACATCTCTGAAAGCAGGAAAATCCTGAATTAATATAAATAGTCTTGAAAGCCATTATGCATTTAAGATTTGTGCGAGAGAGAGAATGCCAAGGAAAAAAATGTATCCTCTAATTCTTTACATAGCTTTTTCCTTTAAATTTTGAGGGTAAAATTATATACCCTCAAAAATATGACACAGAATAGTTTCCATTGGGTCAATTTGTATATGAAACCAAATGATATATTGTTAATATACAGGAGACTTTTGGTTTTAAAATGATTGTTTATTTGCATAATAAAATGTTCAATAAATATACAATGCAACAACATTATTTTTTATTTAAGATATTAGTTAGTTCTTGACTTGCATTTGTCTGGAACCTCTAATGTGACTGTCATTTTGCATGTTGTTTTTCAGTGTACTGATGTATATGGTATTATGTATAATTTAGTCTTTCAGATTCGAGAATTTTTAATTTATTTAAAATAAATTCTGCAAAAATGGGTGCAAAATATTTCTCTGATAAAACTGAGACAAGCATTGAGGTGTGTGTGTTTTATTTGTCATGGAAAAATAGTACAATTTTATATAATTAGAATCTGCTTCTTAGTACTGGAGTTGGTATTCTATATGACCCAGTGACATTTTACCTGCAGTTTTATTGAAGTCAATATTTCTCTGAGATTAAATACATCCTGGTGACCAGGGGAAGGTTAATATTATTTAATATCTCTTGACGGTAGCACAGTTTGACTTTTCAAGAAAACAAAGGCCTTACTTGGTATCTTATGTCCACTTTTGGGGCACTGCACTTCAATAACGATATGGAGAGAACAGAAAGCGTCCAGCAAAGAGTGAGAGAAATAATTTTGGAGGTCTGAGAAACATGATTCATGACAAAAAGCTGAAAGAACCAGGAGTGTTTAGAAAATTTAAATGATTTAATTTGAAGAAGAGAAGATGCTGACGGAGGGGGGCAGGGGGAAGGTTGGGATGGGAGTAGAATTTGATAGCTGTGTCCAGTTATTTGAAGGGTGGTTATAAAGAAGATGGGGATAGACTGTTTTCTGTGGCCAGACAGGACAGGACTAGGGGCAACTGTGTTAGATGTAAAGGGAAAGCTGTGTTTGATGTAAAGGTCGGCTATCAGTAACAAATATTTCACTGTGGTTAAGGTTTGGAACAGGCAACCTAGAAAAATTGTTTTTAAGAACAGTTTAGACAAACACTTGTTTGAGATAGTTTAGAAAGGGATGATCTTTCCTGAAGCAGTAGTTGGATTATATGACCTCCTGAGGTCCCTTCTTGCCCTTCTTTTCTGTGCTTCTAAAATGGAAACTGTGACAGTGTTGCAGGAGAATTCTTTATGTCAGTGTTGTCCCTGCTCTGCTGTATTTCCTCTTTAATTCTGAATTTGCGTGGCCTGGATTGACTTTGCAGGAATTTCAGTAGGAAGTTATAAATGTTTGGATAGAAAGTTTCCACACTACATCAGGTAGAATTTTTTTTTTTTTTTTAAATCGTAACCAAGATGAGTTATTTATGAGAACCTGGCTAGAAAACGTTGCCTTATCCATATTTAAACACCGCCCCCCCCCCTTTTTTCTTTAAGAAGTTCTAGAGCAAGGGTCAGCCCGTGATACAGGTGCCATTATGGGCACAAGCGTCCTCTGTGTGTGGAACATGGCATAGATTTCATAGACATTAGGGGCTGGAAGGGACCTCATGAGATTTGAGTCTAGCCTCCCCACCATAGGCAGGAAGTCAGCTGGGATCAGGTGACCCCAGCAAGAAATATATCCACCTGTTTTTGAAAGAGTCCAGAGTAGGTGCTTGCAGAGTAGGTGGCGGTGGCAAGTGGGGACATCAGTGGCGCACAGAAATTAATAATTCTTTCTTCAGAGCAGGAATTAAAGAATGTGTAATAAGGCACAGTGTCTCACACCCAGCAGATATTGGTCACCTTCTCATTATGTGCAAATATCAATCCTGTGCCTTGAATTGGGCACAGGTCTGGTGGAAAAATTATTTTTAATTCCATGTTCAGATACTGTTTGGAAAGTTATACATTCCAGTCATAATTTGACATTTCCTTGTTATTAAGTGCTTGACTTCACAAAACACCGACAATATTATTTTAACACTTTTTCTATGTGCTGTCGTTGTCTGTATTAAATGAGCCTCAGTTCACTTGTATGCAACCATCTGAAACAATCTGGTATCCAGACTGCGGTTTGAACCTGGGACTATGACTGGTGTGTGCATTAAATACCATTATTATATGTCTTTGACTTTTTCCTCATGAATTTAATATTTCTTGAGAATGCTGTTTGTGCTTGTTAGTTTTACAGACCTTTGCACAACTGAAGAAATTAGAAGTTTGTTTTTAGATGCCTACAGGAATATCTAAGATAAATCTGTTTCTTGTTGATTACACTGATTTATTTCAGGTCCAATTATAGACTCTTGTACCTCTAGCTCTCCATTCTGGTGCCCTGCTTGCTGCTGCTCCCTCCCCACTGTTACTCTCTTGAGTTTCATTTTGTAAACCTTGAGCACTTCAATTTGCATTATTTTTGCATGTACATATATGTATGAAATGTGATGCCTTTGACACCAAGACCGTTGAATAGTATATTAGCATCAGGACAGAGATGGGGATGATGACTCCGTAGGCCTTTTTAAAGAACAGAACTGATTGGGGAATAGGACTGTGGAACAGGGATAAGCAACCTTTTCTGGCTGTGAGCTGGAATGACCCCCAACCAGGTTGGAGGCAAGCCAACTGATGGGTGCTATGACCACCACTCGTCTCCCTAGCTACACAGGGAAAGCATCTGCAGCCCGCACAACTTCTTGTGGCGGCAAGGAGGGAATGCCTGAAGAAGGCAACCCCCACTATTGCCAAAGCCCCGCGTCTGTGGGCCAGATCCAAAAGTTCTGGATTTGGCCTACAGGCTGTAAATTGCTGGCCCAGTTCTAGAGTGGCAGGCTGCTGCAGCTTTACGTGAAGAGATCCGAATACCAGATGGAGGAACCTGGTAGTTTACTTATAGCATTGCACCCAGAATGTAAAGAAAAAGAAAAACTCTAGAAATCTCTCATACACAGAAGAATTCTTTAACTTGGAGTCAAGGTGGCTCAAGTGTTTGTTTTTGTTTTGTTTTTTTTTGTTTTTTACAGCAATGCATATACTGAAGAAACGAGAAAAAACAAAATGATTCACACTAAATGCCAGCTTATAAGCATTAATGCATTACCAGCTTGATACTCAATTATACCAGCAAGTTAACACCACCTCACGTGGAGTTCCTTGTATACAGTCCTTCACTGGGGACTCTGTGCTTCTGGAATACAAAAGCAAACCGAACCAAAATAAAACAAACAAAAAAGAAACCCTGTGTCTCCCTCAATGCATATATTAAGAACTAAAACTTTAATGGCAACTGACTTAATTCTGATCTGTACATTTGTTACTTTATCCACACTTTATATTACTTGTGTGTGTGTGTGTGTGTGTGTGTGTGTGTGTGTGTGTGTGTGTGTGTGTGTGTGTGTGTGTGTGTGTGTGTGTGTGTGCATGGAGAGAGAGAGATTAATAGGTTTATAGAAGGTAAGGGCTGGAAGGGACCTCACAAGATCATCAGGTCCAGCCCTCCTGCTCTTGGGCAGGGAAGACCGCTGGGATCAGATGACCCCAGCAAGATGGGCGTGCATCCAGTTGTCCTTTGAAGATTTTCAGGGTAGGTGACTGTACCAAATCTTGGGGGAGTCTGTTCCAGACTGTGGACACTCGAACCATAAAGAAGTTTTTCCTTATATCCAATTTGAAGCAACTTTCTAGCAGTTTATGTTCATTATTCCTTGTCTTCCCCTGGGATGCCTTGGTGAACAGATGCTCTCCCAGCCCCTGATGTATGCTATTTATATACTTATAGGCTGCCACCAAGTCCCCCCTAAGCCTTCTCTTTTCTAGGCTGAACAGTCCCATGTCTTTCACTCTCTCCTTATATGGCCTGTTTTCCAGACCTTTGGGTTAGGGACAGACATTACACATAAACCGGTTTAAGTGATCAGAAACTGGTTTAAATCTGTAACAGAACAGATGTTCAGTGCACATAAACCACTTTGAAAATGGCTGAAATCGGTTTGAGAGAAACCTGGTTGAATGTAGTATCAGACTTAACTGATTTGGGTTAAACGGGTTTATGTAATGTCTGTCCCAGACCCCCTTCCTGGTTTAACTTAAACCAGAGTCCCCCAGCATCCTGGCATGCTTTGCAGGCCTGGGCGGGGCTCTCTGATTCAGAGCAGGGCCGCCCCTGCCCCTCTGCTCCCTAGCTGCAGCTTTGGCAGATGGTATGTTAGCTAATGCTGAGAGGTGTCTGTGTAAGGCAGACAGGACAATGTTCACTTAAGGCTTTTTGAGCTAATCAGCAGGTCAGCTAGTAATGTCCCTCCATTCTTTTCTTGGACAAAGTTGTTTAAGAAGAACTTGAACTAATGACTGAGGCTTTTGTTTTCTTGGTGGGGTGCTAAATTCTATCAACTCTCTGCTGGTGTTATCAACTCTCTGCTGGCTTCCTCATGGTCAGGAGAAACAAGGTGGTGGGGAACCTCTCCCTAATAAGAACATCCTTCTGGGGCCTGGCCACACCCCCGCTCCCCCCAGGTCAACACTGCGGCAGGGAGGGGAGGGCTGCTCTAGCACCACCTGGCTTCTACCCTGAGAGAGAGTGTGTGTGTGTGTATTATGAGCCCCAATACATTTTAAGTGATATAACTTTAAGTGGTAATAGTCCTTGCTTAGGTGTGTATAAGTGAGAGAAGAATCCTGCCCTATAATTTTAAAATAACTATTATTAAACAATATATTGCAAGAAGTTTGATGAGAGAGCATTTTGCATGTGATATTTAGTGTAGAGGGTCATAATATAACCTAATTGGAACTGAACAAGTTAGAAATAATACTAGTGTGGTTTGGTTGAGTATCATGATGATGATAACATCATAATGATGATATTGTTTTAACTTGTGATTTCCTTTGCTTTAGTGTTTGTATTCATGTAAGCAAAATAAGCTGTTAAGATACCATAATTGCTGAGTGTATGTGTGTGTGTAAAGCTAGAAACTTAAAAGTGATCTTCAGAGATGTTTTCTTGCTTATGGAAACAAAAAACTGAAGAGGGAAAAGACCTTTCCTGATGCCAGTACATAATTATTCTCCACTATTTTGTCCGTGTAGTCCTAAATTACTTTTACTGAGGCTTCTAAATGTTCCCTTGTGAGATTATTTCATGGTCTAATAGACCACACTGTGCCTAAATGTTTCCTGATGTTCCACGTAAATTTTCCTTTGCTCAACTTGATCCTCATGCTGTCATAAAAATAATGGATATCAACAGGCTGCCAGTACTATGTGGTTAGAACTTTGCAAGAATCAAGAATTGCTAGTGTGATCAGTGGTAAAGCAAGTTAATAAAAAGTGTTTATGCACGCTTTGCAGTAAAAATCAATAAAATTTCAGATTACATCCAAATGTAGCACACACTGACATGATCTGATGCAGTTAAGGAAACAAGTAAAAGAAACTCTCTCCACTTTCTAAATTTGAAGCAGCTAGTGACTAAGATAGAACCATAAGGTAGAAATCAAACAATGTTGCTTACCAGAGACCTCCAAGCACTGCATAATCTATTCATATTAGAGGCCTGAGTCAATAACTCTGAAGTTTAAGTCTGAATTAACTTTTCAGTTAGGAAAGTTTTAGTTAAAATCTCCCTATTTCACACTTCAGTAATTGAATTTATGCCACAAACCTAATGAGCCATAGTTGTTAAAAAGACAAGTGAATTTCCAGGGTAGTTTTCCTAGGTATAATATTTATTCATATGTACGTTTAGGGAAAAAAAATGCTATCTAAATCCAAAATTTGGTCCTGAAGATGTAGTCTGTTTGAGTTAGCTTATGCTTTGGTTTACCATAAATATGTAATCATCATCTCAACAAGTTTTAATCATCTCAGCATCGGTGTCAAATCTTAGTAACTCACCACTTTTTATATAAAAAGATTAATCAGCAAAGGAAAATTTCCCTTTCTCTTAGAATACTGTAGTTTATTTTCATCAAGGACAAATCAACCAAACCAAACCAAGTCCTCCATTTATCAATTGTAGGTTTCTGTGTGAACAGTTTTTTTCCTGAATAAGTGGGACTTTCACTTTAGTTTATACTCCTTTTCAAAGTTAGATAGCTAAACTGAGAGTAGGCCATCTTTTATACTCAAATTAGGAAGTACACTGGTATAACTACATCAGGTGCAATGTACAACTTGTATACTATATGGAAATAATGCTTGTATTGCTATTTGGGATTGATGCTGCTTCCACTAGTATTCTACATGCTTTACTGAAGCTCTTTATATATTATCGTTGAATCATTTGTGACTTTAAAGGACCTGGTTCCCTGAAGTAGGTGCAGGTGGAAACTTGCATGGATTAATTTTTTTTGTTCAGTCCTTTTCCAAATGCATCTGTTAGTTCTAGAGACGAATTGAAATGTCTGCCTGGGTACCTGGTATTAACAAAGTGGCTATGCCTCTCAGCTTAATTGAGCCTGCTTCAGACTTTAGCTTCTTCAGCATCTGACATCTGGGCAAAGCTGATGTGTTCTTCTAGCAGGTGCTTGAATCCCTCAGTATGCCAAGACAATGAATGCTGCAGCGTGTATACTTTAAAACAACTTCACTTGTTACTCCTTATAAATCCATTTATACTCAGTTTCCTTTGGTGCAAAAACCAGATAAACTGAAGTGAAATGGCTGGACCTCGAGTTCCATTTAAAAATAAAATTCTGCTTTATGTGACTTAAAGCTCTGAAATGGAGGATGAGATGCTTTGGGCCGAATGAGCAGAAGTAACTTCAATACTGAATTGCTTGGCGGGGGGGGGAAGCAAGCTCATAGAAAGATCCAGTTCACTTCTTCCTCTTTACACTATTTGTTGTTGTAAGCCTTCAAAATGAGGGGAGCTAAACAGTCTTAAGGGTGATAATACCACAGCACTGTATACTTAAGGGGTATTGTTTACAGAGCTGTCTGTCAGTCCTGTGGTGTGCAAGTAGTCTAGCATCTAGTCTCATTCTGCCCTCCCCAGTTTTGGATGAAAGAACTCCTATACACAGGCGTGAAGCAGGGCATGATAACTCCCATATTTTGATTCTTATACTGCAGAGACCTGTATGCCTTATTTGTTGATGTGGGATAATTAGTAAGCAAAGGAAGTAAAGGTTTTTATACTATTTATATGAAATTTGTGCAGATTTCTTTGGTTTATGTAGGTCTTTGAGGTGTGTATTGCTGACTGCTATTAATACAGTATCAAAGTAACAAGCAGAGAGTTGGCGTAAGAGAGTAAGGTAAGCAAGAGAAAGAAAAAGTGAAGATGCATGGCAAGACAAATGCAAAGACAAAATGGTGTATTTAAATTCCCACTTTCTGAGGCACAGTACTGACCCAGGTAAACTACTGAGCATAATTATTCTTTATATTCTTCTGATAGCATGAAATCTTGCATTTCTGAGAATTCAGGAGGAACACAATAACATTTACAGGCACCTGTATCTGTTATGTATTATAATGCATATACAATGTTGGATAGGGAGCTAAAAATTCATATTGCCATCTCCAGACTTGTGACTGGACTCCATATTTACATCTCTATCCCTGACATTTCCTACCCCAACCTTCTGCAAAGGCAGGAGGCCAACCCTAGTTGTGAAGTCTCCAGTAATTATGAATGAGTAGTTTGCAGGACTTTCCAGGTGGTAGATTTTAAAAAATGCTCTCACATCATTTAGGGACTACATAACTATGGCAATGTTGGAAGTGGGCAGGTGGGTAAAAGTAAATTTCTTTGGGGTAAGCAGTAATCTTTTGTTTTGGTTTTTCTTCTTCCTCCAGTCTCTTCTGTCACTTCCATCATTATAAGCACCTGAGGCATTTTAAGACAGTAGTTTTCAGCCAATGGCTCACAGCCCAACAGTGGGCCATATTAGTTCTACAGGCAGGCCACAAGAGTAGATATAGGGAGGGTCAGCCAGCTTCTGAATATTTCCACAGCATCAGGCACCATTGTACTGAGATGATGCACTGTATGGCACGGCACTAAGACACTAATAATCCTGGGGACAACAGCAGCTCTGCTGCTTCTGGGTGGGAAGAAACACATGTAGAACTAGCTCAGGTTCTGCCCAAGGCTGCCTTATGCCAACATAGCTGCCCTGGTAAGATGTTTCACTATTGTTTCACACGCTTCTGTTTCAGGTACTGCTGCCTCTGGCTGTGCAACTATTGCTTCCAGAGGTCGTGCAGATCATTTTGAATTTCTTAGGGTGGGCTACCTAACTACTGTTATAAGAACTCCCTGAGCCATGACACATATTTTTCATGCTTGGTTTTCTATAATTCATCTTGATAACACAATATCAGATGTTTTAAAAAGTGTTCTTTCCCAGAACATACAATGTTCTCTATGAGGGTTTCTCGCCTTCTCTCCCCCCCC
>NW_005842075.1:660590-660980 GCF_000455745.1 Alligator sinensis
CCCCCCCCGCACACTTCTTTGAGCAGAAAGTATTCTATCGTTCAAAACATTCTTCCTAATTAGTTTAATAAATTCTGGCTTAATATTTAAAAACTTGCTTTAAACCCTAGAGGAGCCATGCTATTTAAACTCAAGACACCAAGCATTAAGGTTCTTTATGCTAATCACAGAGATTTTACATTTTCAGTCAGTTTCAGAAAATGTTGATTAACTGCACCCCAAAGGGTTGTGAAGATGGTGAGCTCTATTTGTACTGATAGAACATCAAACCACATAACATCCTGTTGACCACTGATGGGTCTTTTTGCAGGGCATCAAACCATTAATGGGTAATTAAGCTCCCAAATCTCCCAGAGTGCTATCTTCAGAATTTTCTGCATATTGGCTTGT
>NW_005842075.1:661058-679451 GCF_000455745.1 Alligator sinensis
TTTTTTTTTTTTTAATCCTGGCCACAGGCAGTAATGGTTAAGAGACACCAGACTTGTCTGGTACAACAAATCATGAAAACTAGTATTCTTTGCTTTTATGGATTTCTTTTTTATTCTTATCAAACATAAAAAAAGAAAAGAAAACAGGAACACAATAACTTAGATTTAATTTAGTTAGTAGCTTACACGGTTAAAAATAAGCACTAACTGCCTTTACTATTACTTGTAATTTTAATTTAGCAGTTCCTATTCAAAGCTATATTATGTTCTTAAAGAAAAACTGAGATGCTTTAATTGAAAGAAGCAATCTTTGGAGAGAAGCCCCTTCATCCCATGAGCATGCTCTGAACTATATGATGGAAAATTGCAGTGAATTCATTTAAAGTGTACTTTGAAACCATCTAGCTAAATATTACTATGTTGAGAGCGGTGTGGGAATCCAGTGCAGGAGAGAGGCTTCAAACCAATCCATATTTTCATTAATGTCAATTAAAAGACCATAAGAACTTACACTTGGCTTTTCTATATTCTACATGTTGTATTAATGATTAATAAATTACAGTGGGTTAGAAAGAGGTCTATAGTCTACTGATTACTGTCAGAATTGCACAGTTTTTTTATTAAAGAAAATGTTGGCTATTGAAAATAGTTTTGCTAATGATAGTGGGAAAACTTCATTTTCAAATGCACTAAAGAGGTTATTTGTGGTCAAAAGTGCTTCTTAAATTAGAGGGTTATAGTCTCCTGTCATTTAAACTAGCATAAATCAGCATTAAGACCATAGAAATTAGTACCATTTCAATGGTAGAAAACTGGTGAGTGGAATCAGGCTATTAACTTCAATTATTTTTCACAAAAAGTACCACTTCTTTGTTGGCTCTAAAAAGTATTCGTCTATTAAACAAAAACAAACCCCATAGGTGTTATCTTGTGTTTTATATTATAGAAAATACAGACCTGGATATTTATTGTACATAAAAGAGAAGTAGCCATCTTTTGAATTATTTTTTATAATTTGCTCCCCTTCTTCCTCCCCCACCCAAAAAAACCCCAAAGTTACATCTGTAATACTGACCACTGTGACAGAAGAATATTTTTGCAAATGGCAATATATTATGTGTGATTTCAGAAGTTTAGCTTTTGTTTAAATTTACATACATGTTCAAAGTAAACAAATATTTTAACAATGTATAATGTATTTCAGATCACAGATAGACGATACCTGACAGTACAAAAATGGCTTTTATTTTTTGGAATATAGAAAAATCTCAAATTATCAGTCAAAAGAACTGCTTCTGAAAGTACCAACCTTTCTAAATTTAACTGATTTAAGATGCCATCTGGTGGTATGCACTGGCTGCATTTAGTTTCTCTGTGTTGTGGAAGTCACCAGGGTCCCATATTCTTTTGCTGTTGAAGAGTAGGAGGTCTGCTGGGAACACTGCAAGAGAGAACTCCAGCCTTTGCTATTATAACTTTTGGGTGCATGAAAGAGAGATGTGCCCACATATACAATATGAATTAAATTATACTAAATTTTGATTTTTTTTCTGGATCATAGTACATTTTTACAATGCAATTTGAAAAGGTGCTTGTGAGAGAGAAATTAACCTGGACTCTGTTTGATAGATAATGTAGTGAAAGGAGAAAAGAGGACGGCCTTGAAAACCACTTGTTTGTTTTGTGCCTTCCCTCTCCCTCCAAAAAAAAAAAAAAAAAAAAGGCTCCTTTTCCCATTGAAAAAATTCAGAACTGGTATTTTTATCAGTTCTAAATGTCTGTTCTCTGTTTTTTTTGGTTTTTTTTAAAGTTGTATTTCTGTTCATTTAATTTTTTTTTTTTACAAAAGGAAGTTGTATTCCTGTTCATTTTTTTTACTTTGAAAATATCAAGTATTTCAAGATTGATTTTTTTTTTTTTAGTTTTATATGGAGACCTTTTGGGGGATCTCTGAGTGTTTGTGAGAGCACTAGCATCCATGTTAAGGAAGTAAGGGTTTCTAGATTGTTCAACCAATGAGATCATTAATTCAATATATTTGTTAACCATTAGAATGTAAACAGGTGTAAACAAAAACACCATGCTAAACAGTCTACCAGGAAGACGGTCTTTCTTCTCCCGGATGCTCAGGCTTTTTCATTCTGGTTTCTTATGATGTTATCTGTTTGTTAACTCTCCAGTCACCTTGTTCTCACAACTTTTTTCCCTCAAGGCTGGCATTTACTAACTCATCATTTCATCCTTGGTTGTCCCTCTAAAATGTTACTTGTCCTTTTAGAAAACTACCACTACAATACTCATTGCTTTTATGGTCACTACTTTTCTCAATTTTATCTCATTTTTATACTATTCACTTCTTCTTTCTTCTCAAGTCTTTCCAAACTACTGCTGCTTAAGCTCCTCCCTTATCACATCTTTTCAATGCAGCCATTCTTCCACACTGAGTTAAAGCTCTCTGCCTTTCCCTTAAGGAAAGGAGATGAATAATGCCCACATGAATTTGTCCTCTCATCTCTTCACACAACTCCTAATTTTGCTTGTGTGCTCCACTGTAACATCTCAACTATTCATTTAACCCCCGCACAAAGTAAGTCAATGGAAATCTCTCCTCTGGTAGAACTGAAGCTGCATTAGGCCCCTTATCTCCTTCCCTCATTCTTTACTATTCATTTTACACTCCTTGGAACAGCTTCCCACTCTGCAGGTGCACACTTCTTTTAAGATGTTCTTCTTACAGTGGCCTCCATTAAAACATCTAGCAATTGCCAACTGCTACTCTGCACGGGAACATGACTAAAATACATATCACCATTAATGCTCTGTGCTTGGAATAGGAAATAACTGTGCGCCAAAAGTTGGCTTCAGTGCCAGCACCCCTACATCAACTACTTCCTTGTTTCCCTGCACATTGTCTTGCAATTGAGCTGTTGTCACTTATGACTTAATTGCCTGAAACTAATATCCGTGAGGCAGGAATCTTGCTGTTGTATTTATTGTGTGGAATTATGTGTGTTCTTTATAAAATGATGCTTTGCACAATGAAGAATAATAAACTGAAAACACATGATGGATCATCATGTAAACTGACACCCTAGACAGGGAAATTATAGTTAATAGGTTTGATAATTAAGCTGTGACTTTTCCCTGTATCTTCACAAAGAAGCAATCAGAACTGTTACATGACCAGCATGTTATTGAATATGCATAGTTTACATGTTTTCATGAAACATCATTTTGTAACATTTTTGTTTCAGATATGTCTATGCACAGACCTTTTAAAAAAATAATATGGACTGGAATGTAGAGTTAATATTTCAAGTCCCTTTTGCGCTTTAGAAAAGGATAAAAAGACATCTGCCTACATGAAAGAAGAAAATCTGGTTTGTACTGAGAAGAATTCTATAGAAGCCATATACATTAGTGACTGAGACCAAAGTTTTTAGTTTGGTGTATGCGTTTGCTATATTTTAGAACAGGCATTTTTTCCATTTCTCTGTGAACTAGAAAACCATTTTGCATTGTGTAAATGAATATGTTATCAGCTCACGTAGTAGATGTGCGGGATTTGATCTCAAAGCACGATTTTGCCAGCTAATAAGAGAGACTATGTGGGTGCTATATGCTTATGAGGCTCTGGTGTATTTGCATGCATACAGAGAATCTTGTAATTAAACACATTAAACTGAATAACACACAGCCTCCCCATTGTTCCTCTTTATGGGTGTAATTAGATGCTAAGAGAACTATAGTAAGGAAATAGGAACAGTTTCCTCATGTCACCCCTTAAACAAGTTTTCAATTCCAATTAAAATAAATTACATTTTCTAGCAGTGGAAATTACTCACATTATGCTTATATCATTTAGGATTAGCCACAGAAAGCCTAAGGGGGAAAAAAGGTACTCATTTAAAAAAAAAAAAAAAAAAATTACTTCTGAAATTATAAGCCATTGGAAGGAAAACTTTTGATAACTTTTAAGTTATCTCCTGTCCAGTTGCGTTTGCTGCAATTTGTATAATTGCAGAAAATGACTCCTCAAAAGATATTTAATTTTTAAAGTAGCAGTGATTCTTTGACAAAGTTGTATGTACTGTAATTTGACATTTTCTTGAAGAGTAAAGATGGTGTAGGCTAATACATTTAAAAGAAACTCATCATCCCATGGGATTAAGTAATGTGGAGTTAATAATGTAAGATGTTATCACATCGTGCCATTCAGAAGCCATTTTATGGATAGCACCTTGCACATTTTGGAACATCATGTTCCCCCAAAGACTTGTTGCTTCCAACATTATTATTGTAGGGGTCATCAGATGGACTCCCCAAGAAAGCAGTTGCTTTTGTCTGATAAGTTGTTTTTTGAGATGAGATGCTAGTATTGTTTGAGATGATACTAAACCTAGGTGATAGCTGAAGCTGTATGAAGAGACCATAAAATAAATAAAGCGGATATATAACTTTTTGGAAGTGCTAATAAGAAAAAATGTGTTGCTAAAATTGTATTTTTAGAAGTGTGCTGGGGATAGCCCAGTGAAGTTTAAAGCTTAAGTTATCTTATTTGGGCATGGCCATATTTGATAAGTAAAATACATGCACATTCAAGTCTGTCTGTCTGTCTGTCTGTCTGTCTGTCTGTCATATATATTTTCTGGGTATACTTGCGCAAATGTACTTTCATATACCATCTATTTCCCTATTCTTGCTGTAGTGACTGGGCTGTAGGGTGTCTAGCCTAGTGGGAAACAGGTACTAGGAACCTAGTAGTGGGGTGGAGGCTTGAGCTAGAAATCTGAGTTACCAAATCCAAGGGGGAATTCCAGAGGCAGAGTCCAAGTCAGAGGCTGAGTTAGGGTTCTGAAGTCATGAAGCAAGTTACCAAAGCCAGATGGGGTTCACAAAAGCCATAATCCAGAACCAGAGTAGGGTGAGAAGCCAGAAAACCAAGGAGTACAAGATCAAGAGGGGCTCAGCAGACCTTCAGGCAAAACAGTTGGCTGGCCTTCAGTTTGCTCTCAGAGGTGGACTCAAAGGCGGGGAGGGTGGAGTCTGCTCTCCCCAGCCACAAATCAGGAGGCTCTAGCAGCCACCAGTTGGTTAATCAGGCAGGGTGAGGCTGTCGGATAGTGCTTCTGGCAGATCTGGCCAGTTGGGTTGCCTGTTAGGGTCCCTTTAGGGCCCCTGACATTTGCCACTGCTGGCCCAACTTTCTAAGAGGATACTTTCAGCTCCTGTTGATTTGCACTAATCAAGACATGATTGTTCCTGAGCAAAAGTTTTGTCTGTCCAGAAAGAAAGATGAGCATTATCCTAAACATTTGGCCTCACTATGCACATTCTAATTTTCCAGAAGGGGAATGTTCTGGGAGGATATTTTCTTCCTTCAAAAATATTATGAGCCTTCTTTCATGAAATACCTATGTTGAAGATGTTTATCTTGGCAGAAAAAAGCTCAAGGTCTTCTGTGTTTGTCTGTTTGCTTCTTTGCCTTTTTTCCTTTTCATAAATGTGCTTTTAAAATCATTCCACATTTCTGGGACCCCATTTTTGAGCAGAGCCTCTTGATATTACTGTAGCACAAATATAAAATAATAACACTGACTCACTTACAAGTTTTATTGATTCTAAGAGGTGATGTTGTTAGTCATCCAATGACTAAGGTCTCTGTTCAGAAAAAAAACATTTGTGCACATATTTAAGTTGACCCTTATTCAGGATGCTGTTTGAGCATGAAGGATTTACATCCATGATGAATTACCATTGTGAGTTTGGATGGCTTCTGAACCAGGATATAAATGACAAAGCTGGTAAAATCTATGCAGATGCTGAAAGCAAATTGAATGGTTGAATAGTTCCATGTCCCTAAATGAAACTACAGAGAGTTCAAAATGGGCTTAGGAAGGAGTTAAGAAAGAACTGTCTTACATGAAGCCTAATGCTGTTTGTTTCAGATCAGCAGGCAGGACTTCTGGACCCAATAAAAAATAATCTCTTAGTGTCCTCTGTTTTAAGATTTGGGGTTTAGGGTGTCCCCTGATTTAAGATTCAGAAAAGGAAAGCGTTTGAGTGCTTTTTGGATTTTCTCTGGATTGGAAAACCAGGGATGAACAGGGACTTGTTGACTGGGCTTGGATCCTCTATCACAAGGTGACTTAAGTACAATTATTTTTCATCTCCTTAAAAACTGTAAGGGTTTGTTTTGGAAGGCTTAATATAAAGCTAATAAGGTGAAGAATTGTGTACAATTGTGCAATCGTTTCACTGTGCACAGGGAAAATTTGAACAGTATATGTAGGGTTTCATGGCAGTTCACTGTTCTCTTCAATTGTGTGGTAAATTTTGAATTAAACAGGTTGCAATAACAATTGAATTGGAAAATTAACTAGATAATAGGGAAGGTAGTGTACTCCTCTCCCACTTCCTCTCCTTACCACTTCATCTACAAAATAGTATAATTCCAGGCAATTTTCACTATAGGTGCACCAATAACAATTTTCTTGGCTGATACTGATAGCCGATAATTAACCAGGCATATCTGCCAATGCTGGTCCAATAGCCAATTTACAGGAATGCAGCTCAGCAGCTTGGAGAGAAGTGTCTTGCTGGTAAGTCTGTGGGGGAGGGAAAGGGCATGGGGGGGCAGATTGTGGCCTCCACAGTGAGGGCTGGAGTGGGGCAGGGGCAGGCGCTGCTCAGCCAGGGCAATGAATATGACCCTGGGAGTGGGATGAAGCTGTGGGTGGCTTGTCCAGGGTGGGAGCGGGTGTGGGGTTGGAGCAGGGGGGTGGCGCTCTACCACTGCACGCACCCCTGGGGAGACATGAAGGTTATGTGCTCCATGGATTTGTACATGGGGCAAGGGTTGGCTGCCCGCTGTGGATTCAGGGCCAGGGGCTGCACTGGCCTGTTCCCGGTAGTGGGGCTGGGGCAGGGCTGTGCTCAGGACAGGAGGCAACCATGCTGGGATGTAGGTCTGCAGGTAATTTTGGGGTGGCTATAGCCCACCCCATAGCCACCCCTCCCAGTGCCACCACTACCCACCCTGAGCACAGTTCCGGCCCAGCCTCCCTGCTGGGAAGAGGCTGGTGTAACCCTGGCCCTGTGTCCGCAGTGGGCAGCCTGCCCTCACCGCATGCACAAATCTGGGAGGCAGATGGCCCCCATGCCTCCTCCGGGGGTGCATGCAGCAATGGGGAGCTGCTCTCCCTATCCCCGCGCCCTCTGGGTGAGCTACCTGCAGCTCCATCCTGCTCATGGAGTTGCATTCACCGCCCTGGTTGGGCAGCACCTGCTCCACTCCCTCCTTCACCTTGGGGGGCCTCCAGTCTGCCCCACATCCCTTCCCTGCCCCACCATTTCCCCTCCACAGCCTTACTAGCCAGGTGTTGCTCTCCATGCTGCCCTGCTGCATTCCTGGCCATGTGCATGTGACAGCTGTACATTTGCATGCAGCATTTATTGGTGACATTATCATTCACAGTGGCCAAAAAGTGCCGATTGCTAATAATGTTAATTTTCCTTTTATTGGTGCCAATCCAGTATGATACTGGTATATCAGTGCACCTCTAATTTTTACTTTTTCTCTACTATTTTCCAATGTCCTTGGTGATATGTGGAGAAGTACAAGACTTAATTGCTTTTTTTTTTTTCATACACCATGAAGCAGGGTTGCTCAGCCCCTGGCCTGTGGGCTAATCAAGTCCATGGAGTCATGTAGTCTAGCCCACAAGTTTCCCTAAGGGTCCACATATTTGGTGGCAGAGTAGTGATGGCAATTAATGCTGCCATCATTCCCCCGTTGTCAAATTTCAAAGCTTTTATTTTATGAGACATCAGATAAAGATGTTTCAAAATATAGCATCTTCTGTAACTTGTGCTTGCAGAGCTCCAAGCCTGTCACTGTTTTCAGAATGGGAGGGGAAAGGGAGCTGAAAGAGTTCAGACTGGGGGTTTTTCAGCCCCTGTGGAAGATGGGGTGGGTGTATTGGAGTTCCCCTGTGGTGCGGGCTCCAATTCACCCACCCTATCCTTGAGCACCAGTTGGGGAGCCCCAGGAACAACCTCCCTCTGCTGAAACCCTCATCCTCCTCCATGCTGAAAACAGCAAGCACTGGTAGAGAGCCCTGGCCATTGCTATGGAAACCTGGCTACAAGCTCCCAGCCCACAGCTAGATTCCCCTCCCCCTGGAACCAGAAGTGAACTTCTGTTTGGTCTGGGGTAGCACTGTAACTCAGAACGCTTTGCAAAAGTCATTCTGAGTTATGGTCAATCAGGAAGCATTTGAGGTGCATAATCTATATAATGTAGAAACACATGCACACATTCTCTTAGTCTGAGATAGTAGCTAGGAACCTTTCCCTGTGGCAGTCCGGAAAGGCCAGAGCTAGGACCTAGCCAGCACTGCCCCTGCTTTTCTTCTCTTCTGGGCTGCAGCATGTGGGAAGCTCCCCACCACCTGGTTGCAGAGCAGAACAGCAGGCAAAGGCAAAGTTTCTACTACCCAACCCACAGCTTTGTGGCCTGCAGGCTATACATTGCTGAACCCTGATCTAAAAGAAATGAAGCAGGTCATCTTTCAGCACCATTCTGTTCCATAGAAGTGTTTTTCGGAGGAGGGGCAAGGGGCAGGAAGTGCTTTCCAAATATAATGGTACAGGAAATATAATTCCTTTATGTGCTTCATTGTCCTTCCATCTCCTGAAATGCTGAACCACTGAGTAGTCAGAAGGATGCTTATTTTAGCTTTGCTACTACTTCAAGACTGATATTTCTTCAAGACTGATATTTCTTATCAATTTGAGTTTCTAGGTGGCACTCTGAATTGCAGCACAGGGGAGCTAAGGTTAAATAAATTAACTGGAAGCGTTCATGTACTGATCTATTCTGCCAGTCATCTCTCTGAACTAAAATATCTCCATGACTACAGAGAGAGGCATAAACACTATGGCTTAAACAATTGATTCTCATCCAGGGTGTTGTGGCATCTTGGGTGCCTTGAGATCCTTTCAAGGGTGCTGTGAGGTATCACAAAATTTTATCGCTGTTAAGTATGCAAACGATTCCCGAAATAACCCTTGACATTTTAAATAGGAATCCATAGTGTTAAAAATGTTCTGATATGTTGTCATCTTCCTGAGTATTTGCATGAAGAATTGCAAGGGTTATTTGTTTTTTTTATTATCAAAACATTAGTGAAAACTAAGCTTACATTTTCCAAGGGGTGTCTTGAATCTAATGAGGGTTGCTTTGAATCTAAAAGGCTTGAGAAACAGTGGCTTAAACAAACAGCATTCCTAATATAAACTGGTTGTTGCGATTGGGCTATCAGATTCAATATCATTGGACAACTCATCACATTTTTTTTTTGCACTGAAAAGTAAAATAAAAAAAAATATTTTTTATTTCTATTAAAACATGGGACAAAATTTAACACTAAATGGTTAGAGGATAATGCTCTGTGGTTATGTTGTACAGCATATCACCATGGGATCCAGCATATGCTGTTTTTTTAGTCTGTTAAGAAGTGTACAAAGCATCTTAGAAAATCTAGTCCCAGACAGTTTTAACTCGGTTTTTGAGTGACTGTCAAATAAGCAACAGATGCTTACTATATTATATCACTGAGAATTTTAATACAGCTTGAGATGTATTCAGTAAAGGTTCCATCAGGTCAACAGTCAAATTCGAAATGTGGAATTGGCTCTAGGAGGAAAGGTTATATCTGTGTTACAGAAGTACCCTCTTGTGGAAAGTAATGCAATTGAGTTCAACATGTGAGAGTACTATAAAGTGGAACATAAACTTATTTTAGCTTTGGACCCATATGCTATATGTAGGTGTAACTCAAGGCAGTATGTATAGGTTCATTTCCAAAGAGATATGAAGCATGAGAATAAACAAAGGTAGCATTATTTTCAGAAACTATGATACTTTAATTATGCCAACACCAAAAATGTCTTACCATAATTGAATATTTATATATCAACACAAATGTGTATTCCTCAATTATAGCAATATTTATTAGTCTGAAGTCTTGTTGGAAGGTAGCTATGATGCTCACTTTCTACAATGAGCAGTTATCCAACTGATGTGCACAATTTAATCTTGGAGAATACAGAGGAAAAATAAAACTCAAACTATTTGAGTTTTTGCCAAGTTACCCTTGTTACTGGTTATATATTCCTGGAAAACGGTGCATAACTCAAATTCACATAAAGGGGAACCCATTTTACAATGTAACAAATGGGGATATGTTCCTAGACCTTGACTGTACTAACCCCCAGGCCCATTTCTACCACTTTTACAAGGCAATTTTGATACTCACCAACAGCAGACAGTACACACAGGTACAGGGCACTATCATCATGGGGATGGCAACTACAGAACCACATGTCAGAGACAATGAGCAAGGAGCACAGATCCACGCAGGAGACTATATATTGGTGTGTGTCACTCCCACAATGCACCGCTGACTGCAGGCTTCCACCACATCGATCACATAAGAGTGAATTTACCTCGCATATGATGAATTTTGGGGATAAAAAGGGTCATCGCATAAGAGTGAATTTGCACATACAGAACCTGCAAAAAGCGAGGGAAACCTGTAGTTGAGTTGCTCATATCTGAGATTTTGGTTCAACATGTAGGTTAAAACTATGGAAATTATAAAGTGCTGCCCACAAAAATATGTAATGACTCGGTGAGAACAACAATTGAAGAAGAACCCACTTTTTTATTTTAACAGATGGATACAGTTTAACTAGAACCAACTGAAGGGTATGAGAGGTCCAGATTATGTCCTTTTTAACTTTTTGTTACTTTCCCTTTGTAAATGTAACTTAATTTGTTTGGTGTTTTTGTGTTGTGGCAATGTGGTGTGTCATACACACAATTTGTTTGACATATTTATCTGTGTCAGGCTACAAATCTCCTTTCAAAATCGGGGTTTGTTTGCCACCTTTTTCCTTTTACTTCGTGTTGGTCTGGAATATCGACTGCTAAAAATTGACAGATAATTTATATAGGTGCTCTACCATTGAAATGGAACCATCTGAGAGAGAAAATCAGGAAATAGGATGGCTCCTGCACCAGAGAGCTTGTTTAGCAGAGTTGAGGTCACTTAGTAATTAAATCACCAAGTGGTCTCTAGTCACCAGTTGAGGTTGTTCAGGAGGTGCCAGGATAGAAGAGAGTTGTTCTGTACCTCTGTTTAGTCATATTCAACAGCTCAAGCCAAGGGTAGTTGCCAGAAGAATCAGATTATATTGGGGGCCAAACCTTGCATCCTTGAGCAAAGAGATCCCCTAGGTCTCCTAAAGAAAAGATGAGAAGCCTTGCTGTCAACAGGTTTGTTTTCTGAACAGTATGTACCCTTTTGCACTTCCTTGCATAAAATATAATTGAGTTTAAAGAACTTCAGTTGTTTTGTGACCAGTAACATGATAGGTGCAGTGTACACACACAGATGTAAGCTAGAAGGCATATGCTTGAAAGCTAGAAGGTGCACACCACTAGTGGGTGTGCGGGCCGGGAGCAACCCGAGCCCTTTTCCGTGCTGCACGCGGGCTGTGGCCAGCAGCCCGGGCACGCCGGGCCGGAGAGGGAAGGCCGTCGAGCTGGAATTAGGCACAAACGCTTAGCGGTAGTTTTAAAAGATTGTTTACTTACACCGAGATGGCAGTGGTGTAGGCTGGAAAACTTGCTTGAGTTGCGGTTACAGACAGACAACACAGACGGTCTCGTGGAGGTTGCTAGGCTCCACAGTGCAGAGCTCTGGATGCTCTGGGTGAACGAGCCACCAAAATCAGAATCGTAGATACGTCTTATAAAAGTTGCGCTCGAAGACGGGAAGAGGTGGGCGATGGATCAGGTCGCCAAACTCCTCTGAATCTCACACAGGGTTTCTATTACCCTGCCGTGTATTCAGAGTCCCCACGAGATGGATGTGGAGTCCTCTTCGGCTTGGGCGGAAACTGCTCAAGCCTCTTATACGGCTGACAGGCCAATCGCTAGCCGCCACGTGGGAATAATTTAAAACTAGCCAATAGTGGGGAACGAATTTGCATACCGGTGGCGGGAACTCTTTTGCACCGTGCATTCATCTTGCAACATGAGCAATGCACCCTGCAAAAGAAGCTGCGGAAAAGGCGGGAAACTCGTCCCTGCACCAGGGTTTTCCTCTGCAACAGGAAACTCTCCCGTGCAATGAAGCTGCATCTTGGCGGGGATAATTCTGGTGCCGAAGCACACACAAAATCATGCCTTTGGGTCATGACAGTGGGATGGCATTAGTGGCAAATGTGTAAGAATTCCTGGGAAGCAGCAACAAGGCCCAGGTACTTGGACTGTAGTACAAAGAGAGATATCAGTGAGAAGATCTTTACCTGGAGTATGTGCTTGGAGGCCTGCAGTTGGGGCAGTGCCTATATTCTACACTGTCAGAGCAAGCCAGGGTGTAGTGGATTTTCATGACTGGATGTCATAAAAGCATCTTAGAGGAGCTAGTCCTGTCTCTGGTATAGACCCCTGTAGAAAAGTCAAAACTGACTAAGGTAACACCTCTACTTAAGAAAACACATGTGAAAGGATGAAAAAGACTTGGGTAGACTTCACCCGTGTCTCTGAACATGGTGACAGTTGCTCTTTGGTGACTGATATCTCCGCTTATAAGTATCGTACAAAGGTAATCTTGGTGTCTAACCCACTGTTTTCAGGGTCAAATAATCTAGTAAAGATGTTTCCAATGTCATAGTGACAAAATAAGTAGGGTTCGCAATTCTCTCAAGGCAAGTTACTCAACATTACTTTATGAAAAATGTTTTACATGTCAGTTGAAATCTAAATGCTGCATATAAAATTGGAATATCAATGTGGAATTAATAAGTGCTACAACATGCAAGATGATATTAAACAAATTAATGTGACCATCATCCATTAGGCAACTTGGTTTTCCTTATACAGTTTTTACCACATTTGCAGTATTCACTACAGGAAAGGTAATTTTTTTGTCATTTGCATCATGCAGTTTTGCATGTTGCACAGTTGCATGTCAGCAATAATTCATCAGGAACACAATGGAGACATTTGTATGGAAAAACAGCTCCACTCAGGTCTTCGTGCCACCCACAATCTTTAAGATTTAACATACTTTTGTAGCTGCTATCATCCAGGCTAAAGCATTCACGTGCCACAAAGAAGCATCTCCTGAGATGTCCATTTTCACTAGAGATGGAAGAGGGAGGCGGGGGGGAGCTGTGAGATTTGGTTTACTGTTGTACAGTGCAAAATGAAGCTCATCAAATGTTTTGCAGTGAAGTGATGGCTGTAAGACCTTAACAAGCTTTTCTTTAGCTCTGTTTGCACACTTTCTGAGAATACAGTTATCTTCAGCAAGGCCTAAAAGGAATTTTGGTGATGCATTCAATGCTGACTGTTTTGTTCCCACTTTGCTGGTGACATCACATCCTGTGAGAGTATGAACCTTACTAAGACCATGGCACAGAAAAGTGGACCTAGTTTCTGTCCAAGTGTATGAAGAGGAACAACTCTGACTTTGCCACCCAAGCCTACTTTAATCTAAAGTTCCAAAAGTCCTTTTTCAAACAGTTGAAACATATTGAAGAAGGACAAAAGCATTTGTATCATTAGCACTATGACACATGTGAAACCAAATGAAACTGCATCAAATAAATAGATGACCAGCCGAGTATCTGCTTTCTCTAGAGCCACATACCTGAATTCTGTCATCTGTGATCATTATGGCCTCTCTTCTGTCACTTTCTCCTGTCATAATTCTACTTAACACTGTAGTATGTATGCTACTCTCTCTTCCTTTTTCACAAAAGTACTGTTTGGCCGACAGTTGTAATAACTCTTTGTTTGTTGAAGACTACCAAAACTTCCTCATCTGAACAGGTAAAGGACTATCAGGATCCAGTTTTACAAACTCTGTTGGTGTAATAGTCTCTCTTCTCTTGTTTACCTTCTTTCAGTGACTTTTCCACATAATTGTCAAACATGATATCTGCCCTCTGAACCAACTGGAATTGACCCGAAAACTGCAGGTAGGCAAGGCTTAGTACGTGCTTGTCTGTAATCTCAAATTTTCTAGCACTGCAGCTCACTCATTAAATGGGTTCCACTTCTAGCCACATCAGTTTCAAATTTTTGGTTTTACTGGAACTTCACTGGGTCCAGGCTTCACCTGAACCTGAACATACACTGTATCGTGGGAACTGTGAGTGCCACTGATTGTTGAACGGTCTTCATGGTCAAAGTTATCTATAGCACTGAGTGTAAAGTTTTATTTTCTGAAATGAGCAGGCAAAGGAATTTCTCCATGAGCACTGCTGTGAATAGTGTAGGCTGCCAGTTTTCTTCTGAAATGCTGCACTTGATTGTAGCTTATAGACACTGATGACTTGTTCATGGCAGTAGTCAAATTCTTTGTTTTTGCATTTATCGTATATTACATGGCCAGTCGTAATCTGAAGTGGGTTTTTTTTCTGGCCGTTATGAACTGAGTCATATAGGATCTGAAACAATACTCTGATGTAGGGTTGATTTGCTTTGATATGAAAGGCTTTTTAGATGTTCTGTTCTCACACCATCACCATCACTTGCTATTCCCTGATGCATCTTCTGACTGATCGTGCTGGTGTTCCTCGGACATCGTATTGTTTATTAACGCTCCCTTACTTACACTGAGTAGCACTGAGAAAAATGTGACAAGTTTCTTTGGGAATTGAGTTCTTGACCACACTGACCTCAGTTTTTCAGAATCACCGGACCTATCTTCTAGTCCAAAATCTACTTTCTTAAGGGATTCCCATATTATCCTTCACTGCTGTTTTAATGGTATCTACTTTCCTGATGCACTTAACAATTTCATCTGGTGTTAGATCAGCAGAAAGCACCATTATAGGCTCATTTTTGCAGTCTGAATAACTCAAATGTATCCCATCTCCATGGCACTTTTATAAATGCATCTTCACTTCATTATTCCTTATGTCACCACCCACCAAATCATTTACAAGATCTCTTACTTCAAAAAGTGTGAAACCATAACCATATTTCAACACCAGCCCCACAATTTCATTTGCTTTCTTGAAAGCTGTATCCTTAAGAGAGGGTGTTTTCTGGGTAACCAACCACTTAAACGTGTTGTCATATTTCTTCAGGTATATTTCCAGGCATACTTTGTGATTAAAGTACATCTGCTCTAAACACTTGGGATTCTGATTCCAGATCTGCAACTTGAGAGAGGACATTATTATGGAGATGAAGAGTAGCTGCCAAAATTTTGGAAGTCCTTTGTGTTTCACAGATGCGAAACTTATCTCTTATTTTGTTATGGCTTTGTTGGCCGCATACAACTCAAGGAAGATTTGCCAACAATTTATATGAGGATGAAGGTGCTGTTGGTTGCACGTAAGAGTGGGTTACTTGTTGTGTTTGCTCTTCAGAAGAACAGCTACTGGTAGGTTGATGGTCACCTTTTTCTGAGCACAAGGTGGCCTTCTCTAGACTCTTTTTCCAATGTACAATGCATAAAACACTGGTTATTTACATGGTACACAAATTCAACATCAGTCAACACTTGTCTCACTCTTTTTGTGACAATATCATTCTTAATCTCTGCTGCTTCCATGATTCGTTTTTTTCCGTTTGCAGTTGTAGTAGTTTTTTGATCATTTATGGCCTGAGAATTTAAGCAAGTGCATTATCTAACACGATGTTCTTGGGGTTTCCCAGGAATTGCATTTTTGTCCCCACATGATCTGCCATGGTCTCACTGTATTTCAGTCAGACTTAAATCTGAAAAACAGAAGACAAAAATAGTTACTTGTGAGTTTGCCTGCAAACGTAATGACTCAATAAAAAATATCCCATTAAACTAAAGTTAATACAGTAACTGGTCATTAAAATAATACAGTAAATAGGAGTGCACAATAAATTGAGCAGTTCAATAACTTTTATTTATTTTATCAAAATAAGGCCATAGCAAACTCACACGTGACGAACAATAAATGTTTTGGTAGAGCAATATATGGTACCAGTTTTTTTTCAATTACATGGATGTGGAGCTTTGAAACCTACTTTTTGTCACTGTGACATTGGAAACATCTTTATTGGATTGTTTGACCTCAAAACATTGGGTTAGATACTAAGATTACTTTTGTACCTTACTTAGAAAAGAAGAGGAGATACCAGCCACCAAAGAGCAATTGTCGTCATGTTTAAAGATGGCACCCTCCCACATTCCATGCTATGAATGTTGAAGTCAACCCTAGTTGTTTTTTTTTAATCTTTTCACATGTGTTTTCTTAAGTACAGGTGGTTGCCTTAGTAATTTTTTACTTTTCTACAGGGGTCTATGTCAGGGACTGAAATAAGGAGTCCAACCAGATCTGTGAGACTTGTTCCCTAAGCTTTAGGTAGGCCCCTCTGAAGCCTTTACAACAGGGGTGGGCAAAATATGGCCCGTGGGCCAGAAGCAACCTGTGGCAGGACTTTGTCTGACCCACAGTGGTTCTCTCAGTCCTGCCTGGCCCAGGCACCATTTGGCCTGTGGTGTGTCCCACTGCTCACTTGGCACAAAGCGAAGCTGGGATGGCTCCACAGCTGGACTGCCAGATGGCTGTGGCTCCTTCCAGCTGCCACCACTGCTGGCCCCAGCCCTGTTGTACTGGTGGGGACCTGCATGCATAGGCCCAAATCTGGCCAGCCCTGCGCCCACTCTGGACTTGGCCTGGTAGAGCAGGCCAGCTGTAGAGCAGCTGGAACCTGCGCTCATAGTCCCGACCCTGGCCTGCCCTGCGCCTGCTCTGGATTCAGCCACGCATGCCGAGCAGCGGTAGTAATGGCGGTGGCCAGGCAGAAGCTGCTGCTCAGAGTGAGGGAAAAGCAGCCCCTTCTCTTTGCTGCTGCCAGGCCTTTCTTGCTGCAGCTGCCTGGAACCCACACCCTGGCGGTCCTGCGGCTCCTTTGCAGTGCCACTGCTGGCCCGCTGGGTGGCCTGCAGGTGGCAGTGACAGTGGCACAATGCAAAAGCATTATGGAAACTGGCCACTTGCTTTCTCTTTCTCCTGGACCATTTCTGATCCATAATATTTTGTCTCCTGCCCTATGTGTGTCTCTTTCATCATCAGCCTCTTGTTGAGGCACTTTGCCAAATTTGAAAGGCCAGATAAATTATTTTGCTGGTTTTTCTTCATCTATTATTGACATATTGAATAGGATCCTGATAAGTTTGAGGGGCATGATTTTCCTTGTAAATTTTCCCTGTTAACTAGGCTTCCTCATGTTGCATGATAAACTAGTTGTTTGATAATTCATTTTTAAATGCATCATTTCAGTAAATTTGTCAGGTTCAGGTCTGTAATTCTCTAGCCCTCTCCTCCTTTCACTTTTAAATCTGTCTATCTGTTATCCTCCAGTCTGATTTTTAACAATAGATTGTATCGATGTACTTACATCATATGCTTTAGCTTTAAGTATGGTACAGTTTGGATGCAAATTGTTTAGAAGTAGCTGCTGAACTGCAAATGCATTTAGTTGGATCTTTGTTTGAATTCCTGTACTTAATATTAAAGAAAAAAATTAAATATTGTCTAGGATTAATGGATCAGAATTTCTATACGAAAGAAAAAATATCTGTACCGTGTATGTGGTATTTTTTTATTTGAAAAATGGGTTGACTCTTTAAGATATACCATTAGTTTCTATCTTCTATATTTATATGGTGTGTTGATCTTAAACACTTTCATTTGCTACATTTTTTTAATTTATCAAATTCTCACGTGAAGCCCTTATGAGTCACAAAACAAAGTATGGAATTGCAACAGATGGAATATATTAGTTACTGTGGATATATTTCTAAGTTTAGTCTTCCATTTTCTGTTATTACCTCATGTATTTCAGTAGTATAAAATATAAATCTTTTCACACCCCTAATTTTATAATCACTATTACAATATTTTAATATTGATAGTAATAATATAACTATATGTAGAGTACTATATTACTGTCCCAGGGACGTGGGGGTTAGAAGGGTACCCCGGGGCCGGTCCGGGGGGGGAGTAACCACCTACTTACCCCACACAGAGGCCGGAGCGAGTAGGGACACGCGCGCGGGGAGACCGCCAGCGCGGTTTGTGAGCCGCGCTTATATCCAGCTGGGGCCGGGTGACGCCAGTGGGAGACGCCGCCCGGCTGAGATAAAAGGCGGCCCCAGAAGCAGGGCCAGAGATGAGGCGGGGGAAGCCCGCAGGGAACCCCGAGAGCGGGACCCGTGCCAGCAGGGCACATGCATCTGGCCCGATGGGGTCAACCGAGGCAGCGGCGCTGACTGCAGCAGCTGCCGGGAGAGCGGCCACGACAACAGCGGCGGGGGG
>NW_005842075.1:679567-697858 GCF_000455745.1 Alligator sinensis
GCCGGTGGGGCAACCGAGCGCGGACCCCGTGAGAGAAGCGACAGACGGGCCGGCAGGGAGCCGGCAGTGGACTCGGAGAGAGAGAGATCTCCAGAAACAAGATTCCCAGAAAGGGAGCTGCGGGCCCCGAGAGTAGGCATCCGGGAAAGTCGGTGGCCTTAAGCCTCCTGACAGGCCGGTAGCCAGGGGGAGCTCATCGGTCGGGGCTTAGGCACCCGGGTCAGAGCCTGGGCTAGGCGTGATAAAGGAGTTTGAGTTGTAGTTTCAGTATTCGTTTTCTTTTGGCTAGCTCGTAGTTGTAGTGTTGCGGAGGCCTTGGGGCCATACGGGCTAGGGGCAGCTGAGAAACCAGGAGGGGTGAGACCCCTAGGCAGATTCCAGCCTGGGTAGCTTGGGTCCCAGGAATAAGGACCACTGGGAGATCCAGGACCTGAAACGCGGCGGGGCCGCAGGAGGAAGGCCACTAGAAGACCAGCAACAGCAGGTGGCGATTGGTCAGGGTGTAGGGGAGGTCGGAGCCCTGTGAGTGCCCGCCGAAGGCACAACGCCCTGGGAGGCGGCATTGACGGAGACCCCCACCACTGAAGTTACATTCAAAGTCGTGGCAGGCGAGGTTAGGGGGCCTCCCGTCACCACCCGAGGCACCTCCCGGGGCCCTTTCGTGAGCCCGTGGCCAGTGAGAACGGCCACTCGGGCTAGAGCAGCCCGAGAGCGCCTGATCGAGCGGAGGCGGGCACAATTACATTATAATGGTTAATTTAGGGATAATTTCTTAAAATACTTGCTACTGAATTAAGCCCTACTTCGTTTAATGTTGTACTTATCTAGGTCTTCAGTTTGAAATAGTTTGCAGATGTTCTTCCATAATTTGGGATTTAAAGGGGCAAACATATTCCATCCTTACAACTGAGTAGGAATTTATTCCTAATTTAGTTATTGAGAATTCCTTTTGCAGTTGGTGATGTTTTGTTGCTTGCTGCTTCACTGTAATTATCAGTGGAAGGAAGTGTAAAGGAAGTTATCAGTGGAAGGAAGTTACCAGTGGAAGGACAACTTGGCTGTCTAGTTAATGAATGGCATCTGACTTATGATTCTAGATGGGTTTAATATTTTCAGCTTGTGTACTGGTTGGGTATTTGTTGAAGCTAGTTGGAATACACTGAGCCTTGGAATTGGGAAGAGCTTAAAGATATATTTTGTCTGTTGTGTCTTTGCTTCCGTTCTTTTACCAAGCTTTAAATTTTAAGATTTATATTAGGAATGTATCACCTTGCAAGTAGTTTTTAATGGCTGCTTTGTTATGTTCTATTGCAACAACTGCTAGTAGAGTTATAAAAGATTCACTCTGTATTTTAATTGTCTTCAGAAGGTATTACACACACTAGCTGTTTTGGTGTTTGTTAAGGGCAGGCGAAATAGTATTGAGAGCTCTTTTTAATCTGTTAGGAGGTAGTCCGTGAGTTAAGTAAGGTAATGTGTGGAAACATTAAATACCCAGAAAACGATGTATTTGTTTGGCTATATTTGGCTGCTTAACTGCTCTTGCTGATTTTTCATTGCAACAGTGTGTTTCACTACAGTAGGATAACACTAACTTGAGTCACAAATCCAATTGAAAGTGGCTGTGGTACTAATGACTCCTTATTTTTCAAGGATGTTTTTTTAATTTGATCCTCCCTTAGAGGAAGGAAGAAAATAAACCAGGTCACTTATTTGCTGGGCATGTCTACATGTACAATCAGTGCTATATGGGTTTATTGAGCAGTAACTTACTGTGGAGTAAACCAGCCCTGCACCAGTGTCTACGCATGCAACCATTTGGGAGCAGATTTACTCCTCATGGCACAAGCATGCTTCTGGCCTCCGTAGCAGCCAGGGGGAGCTGGAGGTTCCGTTAGAGCTGCCTGTGGCCAGGGCCCTCTTTTTAAAAGCCAGTCCTGTGCAGTGCTCCCTGGCCATCTGTGTTTCTGGTCTGGAGCAGTCTGCAGCGTTCTGACACAGCCCTCTAACTCTGTTGCCAGAACCTGTGCCCACTGTGTGATGGACTGTAGTCAGCATGTGGTCTGCTAGCTAATGCTGTGTGTCTGTCTAAGGCAGAGGGGACAGCAGAATACCTGCTTGAGGGGGCGGGGAGAGCAGAAGCCAGACAGACACCTGCAGTCTCTGCCGAGCTCCAGCCAGGGAGCAGAGGGGAGGGGCCAGCCATGCTGTGGAGCAGAGAGCTCTGCCCATCTCAGAGGGCATGCTGGGATACTGGGGAACTCTGATTTAACTTAAACCAGCAAGGTCTGGGACAGACATTGCATAAACCAGTTTTACCCAAATCAGTTAAGTCTGAGACTACATTCAACCAGGTTTATCTCAAACTGGTTTCAGCCATTTTCAAACTGTTTTATGTGTGCAGAACATTGGTTCTTTTACAGGTTTAAACTGTTTTCTGATCACTTAAACTGGCTTATGTGTAATGTCTGTTCTTAGCCTGGGAAACTACTGCTGATTTTTATGAGAAAAAAGGGTGGACTTTTCACTGGATATGCCTATCTCCCTGGCTGTAGACATGTTAACAAGCTTATTTTTACCAAAGCCAGAACATACAATTAGAAGAACACCACATTATTAACAGCCTTTACCTGGATAGGAGGGTGAGGGGATAAAGAGGGAATGAGTGATCTGCAGCTTCTGAGGAATGAACAAGTGATAGTGTCCACAGCTAGATTACCTTCTTGCTTAGGCAATCAACAGGAGAAAGTTTCCGGCCTATTTAACTCATGGCTGTAATAGTACAAATTGCAAACTTGGCCATTTAGACTTAGTACAGAATGCCTAGTTCAAGATAGCCCTAGCTTTTTTTGTTTGTCTCTCTTTCCCTTCTCCCACTGGTTAGGGAAGAAGCAGAGGTATAACCAGCCAATACTACACTCGGCAGTGGCAGTACACAATGCAGAGGCAGTGGCCCAAGGTTTGTTGTTGCGTGGGGAGATGTCACCCCCTTTTTTGGATGTTAATAGGTGTTCAGTGGCCAAACATTTGGATACTGATATATGTTGAATGGCCAAAAAAAGAAAAAAACCATGCACAAATGTTCAGCAGCAAAAAAAGGAGGTAACATCGTCTACCCAGCACTCACCTCCCTCTACTGCACTCTGCCCCCTAGCACTGGACCTCTGAATACTGCTCCTACACTGTATTACCATTGCTGCTCTGCCCTCACCACAGCCTTAGCAAGGGAAATGAGGTAGAGAAGAAGGGGAGGAAAAGGTTAAGGACCTCACAACTCTGTTTCAATCCCTCCCCCTACCTTTAGGTGGTGCCAGGGCTTGTGTCCTGTTGCTCACTCATTATGATGCTCCTGGGAAGAAGAGAGAGAGGATTTATGCAGATAGCAATGTATTACAAAATCTGGTAGGATACTTCAAGGATTGTCAGAAGTATTCAGCATTGGTCTGAATTTGCTCTCAATGAAGTAGAATGGATTTCAAAACAAGCAGAGTCAGGTATTAAGAATGTTCCCTCAATTTTTACTTATTCTCATAAATCCATGTTAGATTGACTAAAGGCTTCTCTTGCTGCTGCAAGTAACTGGCAAAATTATTTCACTTTATTTTTTCTTAATTAGTGGGCTAGTTCCAAATTTCTGCAAAGCATTTCCCCTAGGACATCATATACTTCCTCCCTCATCCTGCCAACCTTCATTCTTGACTACTTTTTTTTGCCTTTTTATCACACTTAATAGCTTCATACATTTTCCCATACTGTCCGCTGTATCCAGAAAACTCATGTTTAATTTAAAATAATCCACCTACAATGACCTCAAGGCACTCCATTTACTTAGATTATATTTGTAATTCCTTTTTAGCGCATTTTAATATTTTTTTTTTTTTTCTTGAGGGTTTTTTGGATTAAGAGACCCTTGGCTAAAATTTCAATACAAGTCTATGATATTACATATATACATTTAAAAACAGCAGGGGAGAAGAATGTAGTGTTACCATTGTTTTAAAGTTGCAAGATCAAGCACTTGTGAGTTTGGAGATATAGGTACATTTACTCACTTGTCTGGTATGTTTGTTTACCTGCCGCCTATCTAAATAGAGCTTTAATTATGTTCTTGTAATCTCAGATTCTGGCCTTGGGGGAAAAATAGGGAACAAGTGCTATAGGCATTTTGATAAGATATTTGACATCAGTATTATTATATGTGAAGGTTGTTTTTATTTTGAAGGTTTTTTGATAACTCGGCACTCAGTCAAAGTTATTTCAATAATTAATTTTGTTTTATAAAGTTGGCCTACCCCAGGTGATCAGTATAGAAAACCTGTAGAACAGATGGTTGTCACCAGGAGAGTGAAATGCACAATGTTGGTTTAGTGGTGCCAGGGCCTGCAGCACAATCTGGTGCTTGAATTTCAGTTTCAGGGAAAACTGAGACTTGAAGAGAAACTTTTGTATGCTAATGTATTTATTAGATTATTATTTTTGGGTGAAGGAAAAAAATGGAACTATCCACCAGTGGGAAGAGAGAACTGATTTTAAAGATGTACCGGTGTAGAGATGAGTTCCCTGGGCTTGCTTATAAAGTTCCTAAACTGGATAGGTCAGTTATTACTAAGACAAGAGACTGCATTAAGAGCCATTTTTTCAGTGAACAGTCTGAATTGTCTTGAGGAGATCAGCTGCAGGGGAAAGACTTCTCCATGTTTGCACTATGTAATGTAGGTACCACAGAAGCCTCAGTGACCCCTATGGTTTCTTAAGCCCCAACCTTGATGGCAATGGCCAGTGTGCAGTCAGAGATGCAGCGGCCTAGAAATCTTTTCCTTGGTTCCCCTCCCTGCTGTTGCTTGATGCACTTGTTGCCATTGCTTTGGTACCCTTATGGTTGTAGTAATCCCATCAGATGTTAACTTGCTTCTCTCTTCATGAAGCTGGTGCACCCCTGTATTTCTAGAAGACCTCTGTCTTATCCTGCCAGACCTTTAGTATGTGCTATAGTATGGGAGTCCCCTATACTACAGAAGGGATGCAAGCATACTACATACTAGCTTTATATCTTGTTCCCTTTTGTGTCAGCATCACACTGGTCTTATGGGACTGGGGTTGCTTTATGTCATGGGAATAGAGGAAGGCTTTCTGCTTCTGAGAGAATTAGATTATTAAGGAAGGTAAGTGGTGTTATTTCACTATTTCTGTGGTTAATGGCACAACTATTTCTGTTGTGGCAGATGGAGAATTCATTAGGGATTGAAGAATATATTGCCACTTCATTGGCTGGAGAGAGGCATTAGTTTCCAGATTTCAGAAATGTTTGTATTCCTCTAAGTTCTCTAAATGATTAATGCCTATTTGTTCCATCATAAAATGTGAAAACAGTAATGGAGTTTGTGTGTGGTGTGTATGGGGGTAATTTAGTTCCGTTGCAGGAATAAATATTCTTATGTGTAGTCGAGTGCTTTGATCTGCACAGTTGTACTTTTTAGGAGAGCCCATGTTGAGAGAATTAAATTAACGTAAAAAGCATGTGTTGCTGCTTGCTTGTGTTTTTCCTCCCATATTTTGCTTTGCTGTCTCCTTTGTTCTATATTTTTTTTTACTTAGGTGTTAAAAAGGACTGAGTATTCATTTTTTCTATTTAGAATAAGTCATTTTATGAAGTGTCAGAGAGAGCAGGTGTAAATAGTGGCCTTTCAGGAGACCAGCTGATAGTGCTTTCCTGTCTTCCTTTCAGCTCTACAAATGCTCTTGCTACAGCTTTGTTCCTTGTGTTCGTTTTACTGGAGAACAAGTTAAATCCTTTCATAAAAGGTTAGGGTTTTGTTTCTCTCCTCCTCCCCCCAATATGTTCATATGCCTGAAAAATGAAGGTGCTTAGGTTCAGCATGGCAGAGGACACACAAGTTAAACAGGATGCTGTCTTGGCCCCCTTCTCCTTGGGCATTATTTACACACATAGACTCCACCCATTCTTCCTTTTTGAAAGCCAAGATGTTTTGAGTAAGGGCAAGGTCCCTGTGTTATCACTGCACAGATGGCTGGCTAAAGCTCCAGGAACTCTGTTTAGCTTTATTCTACAAATATTGAAAACAAATAGTCCAAGTGCAAAGGTATGTGGCCCTCCCAGTAACTGAACATGAAATAGCTTTTTTGCAACAAAAAAACACCATGTCACTGGAGAGTGAAGCCCTCCCTCATGCTCCTCATGGGGTTAGGCATGTCCACCTTCCAGAGGGCTCCCTCAGTGGTCCAACATGACAAACTGGTCCATGTTTTCCTGCAAAGTGAAGTGTCCAAATTCAAATGACACCTCACCTGGACCAGGAAGCAGAAGACTAGGAGGGTGTCATTGGAGCCAGCCCAGAGTCACCATCTTCACCTGGCCCAGCAAGAAATTGGCTAGGCAGATCATGCTCCCCTTGGCTGCTTGGTAAGAGATTGAGAAGATGTACACAGTTTCACAAAAGTTCAAGTCCAGCATGCCGAAGAGGGTGCTTTGAGCAGGAAAGAGCAGCTGCAGCCAGGGGCAGCCACAGAGGCATGGAAGAGAGTCTCCTTCAACTCCTTGCAGAAAGGACAAGTCACTGATGTCACCTGGTTTAGGTGGTAGACAGAGGTGCCTGAGGCCAGGGCCCCATGCAGCAACCGCCGCTAGAGGCTGCCAGCTCTCTTGGTGATGGGTAGCTTTTAAGGGTGTGTCAGGCTAGGTGGGCTTGCTTTGATGTTGCTAACATGAAGCACTGCTTCCCAGTTGTCAGGGCAGGTGGCAAGGACACGGGCATAATGCAGTTTGACTGTCCATGTGTACAGTGCCTTCCCAGGCAGGATCTCAAGGCAGATCCCACCACTGTTCTTGTTAGGCATGGGAAGGGACAGCAGAGTGCTGGTCTCTCCACTCTAATTGCTGTCTACAGCTGGAG
The DNA here is from genome assembly GCF_000455745.1 of Alligator sinensis. Lineage (NCBI taxonomy): Eukaryota > Metazoa > Chordata > Crocodylia > Alligatoridae > Alligator > Alligator sinensis. The sequence continues at coordinate 686,479 of NW_005842075.1, forward strand.
AAACAAGCAGTGATATAGGTAGGGACCTAGAAAATGCATGATTTCACAGGATTTCCTTTTGAATGGGTTGGATGGGTGGGAGAAGAATCTGGCTTTCAGTACCAGTAGCTTCAGAGGAGGCAGGGGTGCATTGGGTGGGAGGCCCAGTTACTTTATTCTGTCACTGTCACTCAGCTTGTATTGGGGCTGCCACTTGATGGGGGCTGCCTTTGCCTCAGCCTTTTTCTTCACTGAGCAGTGACCAGCCAGGTGAACAAGGCTGCTGTGATGAAAACACGTGGCATCTTTCCTGGAGAGGTATACTATGTGCTGCTGCTCACTCAGCCTGTATCATAGGGTGGTTTTCAGAGATTTTAGTATCTTTAAGGATCATAAAGACCTGCCTCCTGAAGAACAGGCCATGCTTGAGTTCAGGGGCTTTAGAACCAAGTAAGATTTTACAAATGGGGCTCGTTATCTTAACACAGCAAGCCAGGTCCTCAGTTAGCTTGCCCTCACTTAAATAAGGAGGGACATTGGACAGTATGACCTTAATGGCCAGGTTGTACAAAGGCAAAGCAGTGACACCTTGCTCCACCACCTAGCTCACAAGGCTTGCTGAACCTGGATACTTCATTAACCCGGCAGGCATATCTGATGCTGTGGAAGCCCATGGCTTCCCAGCTGCCAGGTTTCATTCCTTTACTCTGATAGTGTCAGGGGCAAGAAGCTGCAGTCTGTGGGCTTTTGAGAGATTCAAGGATTTCTTGTGCAGAAATGATGGGGGCAAGAGGTTGCTAAAATTTTGGTTTGCTGCAGAGGAGGCTGTGTGTGGTGGGTGGGAGGGGGCATGCTGGTATGAGGGGTAAAACTTGCAAAAAAAAAAAAAAAAAAAAAAAAAAGAGAGAGGAGGAGGAGAAAACAGATGAAAAGGACAGAATCTAGCTCAGGAGGGGTTCAGAAAGCTAGAAAGTGCAAAAAGCAGTAGGAGGAGAGGCTGTTTTGAAAGTTATCTTGGCAAATACCACAGCAGAGCTGGGAGCAGATCTGGGAAGCATCCATCTTGACAGAGAGAGCGCACAATGAATCAGTGGGTCTGCTCATATGAACATAAAATACACATGTTCATGGAGTACCTTTCCTCAGAGGCAGCATCCTCATGATATTAAAGGATATTAAGCGCCTCCAAGAACAAAGGTTTGCAGATTTTTCTATACAATCTGAATTCTCCATAATGGTATTGTGCTATTTTAGTTTCTTTCATCACTATTTTATTTATTCACAATAAGTACAGGAGACACCAATCCAATTGTCTTTTCCTTGTCGTTGTACAGTAGAAGGCCTCAAAGATCCATCTTTGCCTACTTCCTATTTCACCCCCTCTAACCTTTTCTTTATTTTTCATTTAGTGATACCCAGTGCCATAGATACAATATACGTACCCAAGTTCAATCCTAAATCCATAGTGATAGAGCCTACGAGCACACTGATAAAGATTTTTTGGACTGTTATCAATGGCTGATTACTGACCAGCCATATTGGCTGATACTGATCCAATTTCTGAATTGCAGCCTGGCAGCTCAGAGAGCAGCGTCTGGCTGGCAAGTCTGTTGTGGGGAAGGGGAATGGGGGGCGCAGATCGAGACCCCCCCCCCCCTTCCCCCCTAGTGAGGGAGGGAGTGGGGCTGGGATGAGGCAGGCCACAGACAGTGGCTTGTCCAGGAGAAATGGGACGGGGCAGCTCCCACTGCTGCACCCTGCCCCCCCCAGGGGAGGCATGGGGGGCATGTGCCCCTGGATCTGTGCACGGGGTGAGGGCGGGCTGCCTGCTGTGCACTTAGGGTTGGGGTTGCTCCAGCCTCTTCCCAGTGACTGCGCTCAGGTGGGGCGGGGCAGGCAGTGGCAGCACTGGGAGTGGGGGTTAGACCCCAAAACTCTCTGTAGCCCCCCACCTCAGCGCCGCTGCTGCCCGCCTCAAGCACAGCTGCTAGGAAGAGACCAGAGCAGCCCTAGCTCAGAGCATACAGTGGGCAGCCTGCCCTCACCCTGTGCACAAATCCGGGTGGGACACATGCCTCCATCCCTCCCCTGGGGGTGTGGGGCCCCCCCTGCCCCGCATTCCCCAAATGAGCTGCCAGCTCTGTGCCACACCCCACCCTGACTGCAATGCCTGATCCAGCCCCACTCCCTCCCTCACCACGGGGGCCTTGATCTGCCCCTGCTGTCTCTTCCCTCTCCCATGCCCGGTCCCCCTCTCACAGACTTAAGGTCAGACACTGCTCTCCAAGCTACCAGCTGCAGTCCTGCAGCTGCATACATGTATGCGGCATTTATTGGCAACATTTATTTGCCACGTCAACCAAAAACAGACCATAACATCAATTTTCCTTTTATTGGTGCCGATACTATATATGGATCAGTGTATCAGTGCACCTCTGACAACCTTTATGTATGCTACATTATTATGTGCTATCCGATATATCATAGATTCACTGAGTATTGTTTCTAGATTACTATATTATTATACGTCATGTTTTTTTGGAAGATGTCAGTGATGATGTGACACGTGATATCACATGTGTTGCAAGGGGCTTTCAGATGATTGGGTCTTAAGCATTGTTTGTTTTATGATATTCTTGAACCTTCATAAGCACACTTTTGAAAGTCACTATATTGCTTCAGGTTCATTACTGTACAAGTGTTGAGGATAGGGAAGTGAACAGTTAACTGATTAATTGTTTAACTGATAAGCTCAATGATACCGGCTTATAGTTTACTGGTTATCACTTAATGTGGGGCACAGTCCAGTGGGAAGGGGGTGAAGAGAAGCCATATGGTGCCCCAGCAGGAACTGGAAGGCAGCAGGACAGGAGGGAGGAAGGAGCAAAGAGGAGGAGAGGGTGGACTAATATCTATAGGTAGGCTTTGTGGAACCCAGTGCAGTAGTTGGCAGCCTCCACTGTGCTTACCACGAGCTGCCTGGATTTTAGGCAGGCCTCTGCCACTGAGCCTGGGATTCTTACAGTAGGCAGTAGAGAGGCTGCAAGTGGCTTTACAGGAGTCCTCACAACCTATTGGGTACAAGTTTCCCCTCCCTCTTACTCTGCTGTCCACAAAACCGGGGGTTGCCATACCAATTAATCATTTAACCGTTGTAATTAAAGTGGGTTTAAATGGATATTTTTTAAATCAATGTTTACATCCCTGGTTGAGGTGGGTTTTTTTTTGTTTGTTTTTTTTTTTTTGTGGTCTGGTGGTGTTCTTCCTAAAGAAGAATAAGTGTATTCATTATTAGCCTTCATTTGAGTAGTAAAATGAGATGGAATTGTAGTTTCTTCTGGCCTAAATCAGAAATGCCTGATGGAGTTTTGTACTGCATGTCAACAAAACCAAAGAAGAGAAAGTAGGAGGTGCACTTGAAGGTGTTATGCTAGATTAGAAATAGAGCATTGCCTTCCCATGAAAAAGACCAAATTAAAGCAAGTGGAGAACAAAACACACCCTTTCCCCCCCCCTGTTCTATGTTAGTATATGTGACACATACCTAGCAAATATGTTGTCTGTTTTTGTGGGGTTTTTCTATTTTCCCCCCATGTATAAACACTTTTTTGTAGGCAAAGATATAATGAGTTTTAGATTGACAAACTTTCCCCCTCACTTCTCTCAGATTTTGGCCTTTCAAACGTCAGGAGCATCATGGAAGAAACAACAAAGTTTGTGGAGGGTAACCTGAGGCAAAGCTAATGTTATTGGTAGAGTAGAGAATGAAGAGAGAAGAGCAGAGGGAGACCAGGTCAGAGATGCAGGCATGGGCTACATCATGTAAGCCTTAAAAGCAAAAGGGGGGAAAAAAAAATCTGCAGTACAGATATATTTTTTTTAAAGCTGCATAGTGTGAAGATGATAATTTTGATTTGATTGTTATCTTGTAATGTAACCCAGGAGCCATTGAACTACGTGACAAGAACCAGAAGTTGAAACAAGTTAGTTTAATTTCATTCTCACAGCTCAATGACATACAAAAGGTAGAATACATGGAACACAAAATATTTTTTTCTTTAATTTTCATTACTTAAAGTTGTATTAGTAGCATAAGGTCACAGTAATCTTTTAAAGTATATTTAAAAATCTAATCGAGGTCCCTATTAGTAAAACTGTGTACATAAAATTATTGGATTAATGGATTTCTGAATTGGAATGATAATAGACTTCCCTACTTTAAAAAAATGTTTATATTTTCTTCTTCGTGCTAATTTAATGTCCTAATAAAAATGTTAATTTTATTGGGATGCACTGACTGAAAACTAAGATTTTTTTTTTTTTAAAGAAAGGTTATATCTGTGGCATCATGTGAAGTTTACCTTTTGGTAGTGTAATAAGCAAACAGTGGAAACTACCTCAAGTAATATGGGGGCACTGATTTGAGCTGACACCTGCCAAAATGTGATTTGAGAAGTGGGTTTGGGATTCTGAATATTTGTCTGGTAGGACTTATACAGTTGTTCTCAAATGTGCCTGTTAGTTTACATAGCCAGGTGATATCAGTATTCAGTACCACTCTTAAGTGGCATAAAGTCCATAGGAAGTACAAGCTTTAGTTAACTTCAGTTGTAGAAGATTGCCTACCCACTTTTTTGATTGGTAATAAAGAGTATGTATAGTCACGGACTGCATCTTGACAGTTTTAATTATTTTCATATCTAAAAATAAAGGTATAGAACAATGGGGTGTTGTGGCACTTGGGATGACTTGAGACAATTTCAGGGGTGCCATGGGGTGCCACACAATGTTAGAACTGTTAGGTATGCAGGCATGATGCACAAGATGAACCCCAAGATTTTAGGCAGGAATCAATCGTGCCTAGAATATTATGCTCTGTTGTGGTCTTTCTGAGTTCTTTGCAATAGAAGACGTGCTCTCTTATTTTTCTGCAGTCAACTAACTTGTGAAAGCTAAGAGCTGGCATTTTCTGAGGGGTGCATCAAGCCTAGGTTGAGAATCACTGGTATAGGCAAATGTACCCTTTAGCACTTTAAAAGAAGAGAGGGGCTGCTGCTGCTCAGGAGTGCACATCAGCAGCATTCCCTCTAAGCTGTGTGGCATGCATGGGTGTGCTCATGCCGCACTGCCAGGTGCACCTGCACGGCCATGCATACCATGCACCTTAGAAGGAATGCTGCACATCAGCTGTATTATGATCTAACTCAGTGGTGCTCGAGGTTTTGGCCCTGTGAACCATATGAATGATGTTGGGCTGGTCTGTGAACCAGATCGGTCCTTACACTGCCCTTGCCTAGCCCCATGTTCTGAGATTTGTTTCTGGGGCCCTGCACCGCTGCCACTGGATCAGCTCTGTCTGCTGGAATCAGATGCTGGGGCCATGCACTGCCTTCACCCAGCTTCACGCAACAGGATTCAGCCCCGAACCACCCTGTGTGTTTGGTCTAGTGCACAAAGGTGGGTAGACCTGTGGCACTGAATGACATGGCACTGGGGGTTGGATCTGGCCCATGGGTCAAGTGGTTGAGCACCCTGATATAAGAGTTACCACAGCATGATTCTGTACTAATACAAGTTAACAGAAGTACTGTAATTTGGACTAAAAATGAGATTGGTTTAACATTGCATTGGTTTTGTGACTCGTCTTGCAACAGAATCATGCAGATGTAACAGTTGAATTGTACTCGCTTATATATGTAAGTTTTGATATTAGTACAATTTTTGTTGGTCTTTGAATACATTTACATCTTAGAATAATGTAAATGTATAATACAAAAACAATAATCATGCATAAGCAGACAACTTTGTACACATTTGTAAACAGGGAGATAGGGAATGTGTCATTCAAATGAAATGTTTTGGTTTCAGGGATACATTAATTTGTAAACAATTCGTTGCAAAGATTTTGGAGCCCTTATTCCCTTGCCAAGTCAGATAGTTGTTAAATTGATAAATAGAAAGGGATACTTCTCCATTGTGCTCTGAGGCCTGGTTGACCACTGTGGTGGGTTTACTATTGTTACACAGAGTGGTTTACAAAAAAGTTTGATGCTAGGATGTTGTTAGCTGTTTTCCCTAACGGAAAAAAGTGCTAATGCTGCTAACACTGAACAATTAATGGTGTAAGAATTCCCTTGCTTGTTCTGGAAGAGTTTGCTTACCCTATGGCTGATGAAGCCTTTTATTGGACATTTGGATTTTGGGGAACTACTGCCTAAACAGCTACAGGATGGCTGTGGAGTGTGCCTTTGGGAGACTGAAAGGTAGATCGTAGTCAGGAACAGAAAGTCTAGAAGCTGCTTAGTATTAGATGACTCAGATTACAGCTGTGTTCTGTAGGCTGCACAGTATCTGTGAGTGTAAGGGAGAGCATTGCACAGGGTTGGGAGCTAGAGGTTACAGTTCTTTTGGGATGTTCTGAACTTTATGCATGATGCCTTCTTCTAAATAGGAGCCAGTATATATCTTCAAGATTGCCTGATGCCTAGTTTGAGAAAGGGCCTAGTTTTTTCAATGTGTGGTTTGCCTTATGTTCTGTTGCATGCTATAGCAATAGGGAGTGGCAGGGTATAAGGCAGGGGTGGGCAATTATTTCAGCTGGAGGACCCCTTAATGAGTTTTGATGAGCTGTTGAGTGCCACAAGAGTAGCCCTGCCCCTTGACAGGTGCCCCACCCCCTGGTCACCATCTTGGGACCAGAAGTCCTGCCCCATAGGCCCCCTGGCCATGGTGCACAGGCTGCCCCTGGGGGCCCAGAAGTTCTGCCCTCTAGGCCATGAGGCATAGGCACAACCTATCAGGTAGTGAGGGGTTCTGATCCTTCTAACATCCTGCCCCATCACCCTCCAGCCAATCAGTGAGGGTTTCAGGGGCATTGGACCTCCCTGAGAATGGCCCCAAACCGATTTAGTCAGGGACTGCACATCATCTTTCAGAATAAATCATTTTTAACACAGTATAGATAGAACATCATATACTAAATATCAAACATCTACTATAAAAAGATTTTAATTTTACTTTAAAAAATAATTTGAGTAGTGTATATATAGACATGATTGAATAATAGCTCAAAATAAAGTCTTATTCTTGTAGGTGGGGCTTGTGATATGATGCTGATCATAAAGACAGGCCTGGAAGTTGTAGGTAGTGTGCCACCAGGGGTAGACTGGCACATGAAGATCAGGCACACGTGGGCCAGGAACTGCAGCAGAAGGACTGGGCACTGGGCCTCCTGTGGGGACACAGCATGGCTGTTGCCCATGTACCTACCAGGGCTCAGGCCAGCCCAAATCACCCTCAGCTCCGATTGGCATGTGGCTACTCGCTGCAATGCCAGGACCTGTGTGGAGCTGGCCTGGCCTGGCCCAGTGGCACATGGTTCCCTACTGTAACGCTGGGACCCACACAGAGCCAGCCCTATCCAGCCAGGCCCGATGGCTTGCTAGACTTCCAGGAGCTGCAGGGGAGTCCCATGTCATCAGGCCAGGCCAGCTCCATGCCTCCACGTGGGGCTCCTGGCACTCTAGTTGGGACCCACATGTGGGGTATGGAGCCAGAGTACTGTAAATTCATGTAGTGCAGTGATTACCCACGGTTCCCTGCCACCCCCCAGGGCCCTTCTTACCTGAATTTCCACTCTCAGATGAAGGGAGGGCTGGGGAACAGCCACAGGGTTGCCAAGGCAGAAACCTCTGCTAGGCAGAAGCTTCTGGGGGCTGGAGGCAGGGTGGGGCTGGGCAGGTCGAGTTGGTGTTGGAGTTGGTTGCTTCTCAACCAGAGCCCAAGCTCCTGTTTCAGCCAGCAGCTCCTGCAGCTGGTGCCTTGTTGGCTTTCATGCAGGTAGCCACCAGTGGGTAAAAATTGTCTAAATTTTAGATGGGGCCTGCAGGCTGGATAGAATTGCTTGGTGGGCCAGATCCAGCCCATGGGCCATATTTTGCCCACCTTTGATATAAGGGGATATCTTTTTGTTCTACAGGGCTTGCTTGGAATGCCTTATACAGCGTCAGTTATCTCTTACCTTGTGGTGAACATGTTTTCCCTGTGTGGGTTATGGCCTGCATCCTACTAGGCTGTGGAAGGTTCCTTTCCAATATGTGGGGTTTGTTACAGGTGCTTTTAAAGTCAGTGTTTTAAAAAGATTTAGGATATGTGATTTACTACCTAGGCACACTTTGCTTTTGGGTACAAACAAACTTCAGTTCAACTTAGCTTTTGTTTCAGTTCATATGAGCTCTCAGCCATTTGTTGCCTTAGTCTTTCCTCTTAGTAATGACTTAAGGGTCTGGGATGAAAGAGCATGGCACCAACTGTATATTTAGGTGGAGGGACCAAAGAAACATGACTCCTCCAAGCTGTTCTTTTTCCATCATGAGGAAAGCAGCTGTAGCGATGAGTTCTTGCTGAGAGGGGACTGTTCACTTTAGGAATTAGAATCACAGAATCATAGAAAATTAAGGTTAGATGAGACCTCAAGGAGGTCATCTATTCTAGGGGTTCCCAAAGTTTTTTGTGCCGCAGCCTGGCAAACTGTGCCCTGGAAGTGGCTGTGGCCCAGCAGTCACAGCCGACCGCGGCTGGAATCACCTTAAGGGCTATATTTGTGGTCTCCATCCTCCCCTACAGCCATGCCTGCCTTGTAGATGTTACTCTGTCCACAGTTTGGTTTTCCTATAGGGGCTCAGCCCTCTTGGCTTTACATTTAGTTCACATTTGTAGGCTTGGGGCCCAGACTGTGGAGTCAGAGTCATGGTTTATTGCAGTTATGTGATCATGCATGAAGATGAAGGCCAGTCTAGTAACTGTTTTTTGTACTTCTGCATGCATCCCTAACGTTCCTGGTCTTTGTGACCAACATAGGAAAGTAAGTATTTATATATGAAGGCTAAGGGGGGAGCTCAGCAGGTTATGTGGAGAGAGGTCCCTACTGAAGTGCTGCATGACTGAAAAGGCAGCCCTGTATGTAATCTGAAAGCCCTGTTTAAAGATGTTTCCTCATCTAAAACTCCACTGTATAGAAATGTCATTTTCCAATGAATGATCAGTACATTGGATGTTAACATATCGAGGCCTTGTTAATCATTATATATAGCATAAGAATTTTCTACCTTGAATGTCCTAATTCTGGCAATGTAAATTTTTTAACTAACTTTGCACTGAGGTAAAAAAGACCAAAATCTCTCACTGAATAAATGACTTAATTTCTTGCTTGATCAAAACACAGTATGTACTTTATAATTGAAAGCTTGGCACTCAGTGAACATATTTTTATGACATAGTTTTCCTTCTCAAATCTGGCATGGTTGCCATTTGAACATGGGTGGGGGTGTGGTGTTGGGAACAGGAGAAGAAACTAAGAAAGAAAACCAGATTTGGCTGGCTGGAGCAAAACAGCCTAATATTTTCTGAGTGACTATGGCATTCTTGCTGATATATGGCATGGTTAGAGAGCTGTGTTAGTCTGAAGTCAGTCAGAAGGCAGGGCAGATATGCACCTTTATAGACTAACTAAATAATGTGTATATATATAGAGAGAGTACAAGCTTTCATGAATATAAGTTCACTTCAGATGCTGTGACAGGATGGCATGAGTAGAGTATAAAGTGGAGTAAGTGATTAATACAATATGTGGGAAAGCAGGAGGGTCGGGAAATAGAAAGGGGGAGTGCCGTAAGAGGCATACAAGCAAAGAACCCAGAAGAACAAAGGGGTCACAAAAGCTAAGCCAAATAATAGGATAAGAATTCGTAGCCCATGTTTACATTGTATTTAACACAGTCCAGTTTGTGGATGGTATCTTGTTCTGCAATTTTCCCTTCAAACTGGCATAGCTATCACTTGAGCACATGGGGCTAGATGGGCAAGGGGTGGCTCAGTTTGTAGGGCAAGAGATGGAGCCCATAGGGTGAAAAGTGTGTGTGTGTGGGGGGGGGGGGGGGATGGTATATGGACTGGCAGTTGCCAAGTAGGCTGTTATGTTTTTATTGATTCTGGCATGTATGTTGTAATTTTGAGTGCATGGTGGGGGGGGCTGAGGAAGTAGCTTGGTAAGGATGCCAGGAGGTGAAGCCACAGGAATAAAGGGGAGACTGGCTAGCGAGCTAGCCTTTGTAAAGTGGACCATTGTATTCCCTCCAGTTGAGTTCAAGCACTGCTACAGCTCTGTTTTTGATCTTTTGTTTCAGTGTGGCATCACATGATTGGCTGGCTTAGCTAGCCTCCTTCAGAAATGCCTGCTTTAGTATCTGAATCCCAGGACTCCCTTTACCTTTCTTTGCCTTTCCCCAAAGCATGAGTGTATCCAGAGCCTGAACCCAGATCTATTTGGATGCGTATCTAGGTGACACAACATAGGGCTAGAGCAAGAGACTTTGTATGCTGGCTCCTGGAGCGTACAGTGCACTTGGACCAAACCTGCCTATGTGCCAGCACTTGAATAGGCTGCATCCAGCTGGTGGTCCCAGTCTGCTACCCAGGAGGGCACAGTAGGACTTTGGGACCCCATCTAGCCCTGATTCTGCTTCCTGGGAGAAGGGGGCATGGCCCAGCCCTGATTCTTCCACATGGGAGGCAAGGGTGTGTGGTCTGGCCCGAACTTAGCCTCAGAGGGGGAAGGGGGTTTGACTCAACCCACCCCCCCCCCCCCCTTGATATTGGGGCTATAGGGCATGGGAATTTGGCAGCAGGGGAGGGTGGTGGTATTAATGGCCACTGTTCCCCTGCCACCAAATTTCCCAACCTGTGGGTAGACCTGTGGGCCAGATGCAGTGGTTCCGTGGGCTGTATTTGGCCTATCGGCCAAAGGTTGAGTATGTCTTGGTCGGATAAACACTTTTATAGGGTGTTTTACGTATGGATGATTTAGCATGGAGCAGGCTAAATCAGGTTGAACAAGATGAACTCTGGAGGTCCCTTCCAGTCCTACTTTTCTGTGATTCTAATCAACATCCAATCACTTGAACCCAGAGTATGGGTGGAAAAGACCCACCTATATAAACAAGCCTTTAATCCTAAACTGAGCCCCAGTCTTACTCTACTTTTTTGCACCAATAACTGTTGCCTGTCTGAAAAGATTGCGCTCTTTCCTGTTCCCTTGTACTTTCCATGTATGTACTTTGAACATACCTAGTTGACACTGCTAATTTAAGTTACTACTATGTAAAGTCTGTTAATCCTTAATTGCTGTTTGGTTTAGTATCCTATTATAGATTATTACAGGTCCCTAAATTGCAGATTAGCTGTAAATATACTGAAATTACTTTTCCTTCAGAATCAGATGCAGTGTATATATCCATAAATTCAAAGGCGTGAACACAAAGGATTGTGGTAGGCATTGAGTACTTTGTTTCAGTAAATTGGCCAGTGCATATTTTCATTCATTGTCATAGCATTTTAGGGAAAG
>NW_005842075.1:697889-723808 GCF_000455745.1 Alligator sinensis
TGCTCTTGGTTGGTAGCATCTTATTCAAGAGGCGTGACTAGTGATGAGGCAGCATGGTCTAGTGGATAAAGCATTGAACTGGGAAAGGGGACTCTGTCACTAGCCTGCTGGGTGCTGTATTTTCCTGCTATAAAACAAAGATAATTTTTACTTGTGAAGTTCTATGAGCTGTATGGATAAAAAATCTCTTATGAGATCTCTGGGTTGGGCTCAAATATTTGGTTACTAGTCAAGTTCCTCAAGTAGAAGTATACTGATGTAATTTAGTAATGAGATTTGGGAGGCATCAATGCAGAGGCGGATTGAAATATCACACGACAAGAAATGGATGATTGTAATTCCTGGAGTAATAGAAACTGAATAAAATTTAATAGTACAAAGTGCATGCACTTAGGTCTTAATAGCAAGAACTATTTCTGAAGAAGTTGGAATCTCATCAGTTAGAAATGACAGCGGAGAAGAATGATCTGTCTGTACTAGTCAATCACAAGATGACTGCGAATTAACGTACGGTCTAGTAGTGAATAAATGTGATCCTAGGATGCATCAGAAGACAGGGTCATAATATGCTATCATACGAGACCCGAGCAGGATCACATATAGAACACAGAGTACAATTGTGGTCACCTCTAATCAGAAAAAGGAATTTAAATTGGAACAAGTGCCAAGAAGAGCTATTAGGATGATCAGCAAAGGAATGACGTATATTACAAGAGGAGACCAGAGCATTTGACTTGTCTGTTCTAGTGAAATGAGAACTGATATGAGGGGAAGTCTTAGAGAAGAAGATGGCTGATTTACAAACAAAGGTCCACACTGCTATGAAAACAAATGGTTATAATTTGTCTAAGAGTACATTTTGGCTAGAAATTAGGCAAAGTTTTCTAAGTATTTTCTAAATCTAACCCTTTAAAATGGAGCTTGATCAACCCATGGAAGAGGTTATATGACGTGATTACCTGAAATAGCAGGAGGCTGAAGGTGAGGCCCCAGGGGACCTTCTCAATTCTTTGTTTCTTTATTCTGTGAAAAATTCTACATGCTTTTTTTTTTTTTTTTTTTTTATAAATGTGAGTTGTGTGAAAATCTGCCACATAATGATTTCCTGTTATGTAAACAATGTTTATTTTGCAGAAAGTTACAAATCTATATGTTAAGTACTTGGGGAAAATAATTCATTAATATTCATTATGTTTTAAGTATTTCTCCATTTAAATAGTAACATTGCATTACTAGGCGCCATATCCTGATAGATATTTGAAAACAGTGGCTTTAAACTAGCAGGGGCTGTACATTGCGAGCTTCCTACCTCTGTACCTCACTGCTGCCTTTGAAAGTGATGCGACGCAGCTCCGTGTGCCTCACTGCCAGCCCGCCCAATGACAGGATTCACATGGTGCCATGCCACACCGCTTTCAAAGCGGTGGCAGCAAGGTGCTGAGGCAGGGAGCAGGCAGAGCCCAGCTCAGAGATGCAGCCTACCCATGCCCTGTGCGAAGATTGGGAGGCCGTGTGCCCCGCTCCCCTTGGATTCCTGGCACCGTGCCTCTGGAGGAGCTGCTGGGCTCTTCCCGGGGACAACTCGGGGTGGGGCATGCGTGGGGGTCCCGGTGACTCTGCCCTCTCCAGCCCAACGGTGCAGCTGAGGCTGGCCGTGCTCTAGCCCCTGGGTCCAGGCCTCCCCGAGCGGCACGCAGCGGGCCCCAGCCCCGATCCCAAGCCTGGGCCCAGCTCTGCTCCACTCCATCTTGATCCCTGCCTAGTCCCAGCCCCACTTGCTCTCACCCCCCCCCATCCCTTTCCCCTCTCCCTTCAGCTTTTCCCATTGGGGGGCAGGGCACAAATGCACTCAGCCCCTCTGTCTCCCCTCCGAAATTTTTCTCCCTCTGCCTATGGTGGTATGCAAGAAAATGTGGTAGTGCTTGTGAGGGGAGAATCAGAAAAGGCTAGACTGTGGTGTTTATTAATGCTACGTTCCCTAATGCCATAAGAAACATAATAAAAAATGGTGTCTCTTAGGCTCAGACGCTTGGTGGGGAAAGGTACTGCAGAACAACAACAAAATTGGAACAAATGAGGAAAAAGAGTGACCCTGGCACCTAAACAATATCAGCAAAACTTATCCTGCAGATAGTTACTGTCAAGAAGTATAGTGCTTACTGGCATGAGTAGTCTGTTGACTTCACCAGGACTATTCACATCAGTAAGTACTATATCTGTTAACGACTGTTTGTTGGACTGGAACTGACAAAAAGAGGGAAAAGGGGCATTATCAGTTCTACATTAATTTATCTCTTAAAATAGGTATACAGAGAGAGAGAAAGTTGTAATATCTCAATCTTGTTAAAGCAAAATGTATATAGTATATTGAAGGCCATGTTTAATACTATTTTTTTAACACTCCCTCCACACCCATACCATACACTTATAGCTTTTAGTATTTAACAGTATGAATTAGAGTAATTTTTCATGCTCTGTATCAGTTTGACATGCTCTCCTGCACAGGACCCTTTTACCCAGGTTACGTGTTTAATCTACTAACCTTCAGCAGCTAGCCATCCTTGACTTAAATCCTTCTTGGTCCCATGTCCTGTCTTGTTTTGAAAAGGAATTGGATGCAGTAATCTGCATCTTCACCTTTTGTACTTTTCTGTCTGTCAAGGTAAGATTTTCAATTTGAAATGCAATGTTTATGCTGGTAGAATGCATTAATGGACCAAATTCTGCCTTCATAAGGGCATCTGGAATTCCAGTTGACTTCAACTGGGACTGTTATGTTTCCATTTACATGCATTACTGTAGCACATAGATACCCATACTTGAGGTTGAGACTCTTTTGTTCTATGCACTATCTTTATTTCTGAGTACAGAATTAGCTCATTTGCTTACTAATGGTGGTGAAATGAACGGCACCCGGAGATTAGAAGTACATTGAATCAGATACTAGATAATGATTACCCAGAATTACCTTCATCAGTTGTCTGTTTTCTCATTGACTAAGCAGTTACACATATAACAATGAGGGGAGAAATGAGCCTATGAGGGCTTATTATATCAGGTTGCTCAGTCGTAGTACCATATTTTCTCACATATACCACAACTTTTACCCCAAAAACAATTTCTGGAAGTTGGAGTGCCCATTATATGCAAAATTAGTGTAAGAGCAGGTTCTGCCACATACAGCTGAAACAAAGTCAAATCTGAGGAGAACAATGAGCAGGTTTGGTTTCCTAGCTGTTGCTGCTTAGTTAGCTACTACAAATAAAGACCTTTTTTTCTTCTTCTTTCTGCCTTTCAAAAACAAGGTATGTATTGTATTTGGGGACACGCTGTATGCGAGCAAATATGGTACGAGCTTAGATTGCATTATCTGCCATTTATATCTATCCCACTTTCTCACATTTTCAGTGTACAGACCATATTTATACACGGGTGGCATTTTATCATCATTTGTTGGGTTTTTTTGTGGCTGTAAAAACCCTGGAGCCTTAAAATTATGCTTTTGTTGCAAGAAGAGGATTTTCCTTTTTGTAGGAATTCAGTGCCATTAAATGGAACATACCTTGCAGAAAAGAAATCAGCTTGTGTACACAGAGCATGGAATACCACCAGCTCTCTTAGTTTCACATATTGTGCTGCAAGGACCTCAGTTTTATTATTTTAAGCAAGCCCTTAGCTCTTATGCCTGTGAGAGAAGCTTTAATAGATGAATAGGATGAAGCGATATCTGTCTTAAGTCTGCAGCGAGCCTGGGGCAGTGCCTCTGAGGTGTGGACCAACCTACCTGTCTGGGTGAGTGGTTAGCTTGATAAAAAGTATTTATATGTACCTGCTCACTCCCAAGAGCCTCTCATGAACACTTGATCTATAGTTGAGCTTCCCCAAGGTACCTGTTGTATTTGGTATGACTCTCTCTAAGGCAGTGGTCACCAACCAGTCGATCCTGATCAAACAGTCGATTGTGCAGCCTCTGACAGTTGATCTCAGTCTGAGGGGGCTGAGTGCACATACGCCCAGCCCCTCCAGACTGAGATTGCAGAGCCTCTAACAGTCAATCAGCAGCGGCAGGATGCACCTATGGAGTGGCTGGAGTGGGACGGTGGCGGGATGCACGTGGCTGGGCTGAGCTGCGCCCCTGCCACTGGAGCTGGGCCGGGTGAGTGGGGCTATCCCCCTCCATACCCTGCAACCCTGTGCGATCAGGGAGGGAATGGACCAGGTGTGAGTGGGGCCCCAGCCGGGTCAGGGGAGGGCTGGAGCCTGGGCGGCTTGTCCAGGGCCGTGGGGGGCTCCTGTGCCGCATGCACTCCAGTGGAGGCTTGGGGGCATGTGCCCTCTGGGTTTGTGTGCGGGGAAGAGGTGGCTGCCACTGTACATGGTGCTTTGTGTCCCAAGCCCCGCACACAGATCAGGGGGACACATGCCCCCCAGGCCTGGCCTCTGCCAGGGTATATGCAGCATGGGAGCCCCCCCACACGCTGGGACAAGACACCCAGGCTCCAACCCTCCCCAGGCCTGCCTGGATCACCCAGTGGCAGGGGGGTGCGAGGGCATAGGCGGTGGAAGTGGGGGCTAACAGGGCTTAACCCCCCCCCCCCCCCCCCACCCGCACACACACACACAATTATACACGCACGTGGCAGCAGTAGGGTTGCAAGGCAGCCCAGTCATGGGCTTCCAGAGGCTGCAGCAGGGGGTGGGGGGGGGACACGGGCAGGGGTGAGGTGGGGAGTGGAACAGGGGCCAGCACTGCACAGCCAGGGTGGGCATGGGATGGAGCTGTGTGCGGCTTGTCCAGGGTCATGGGGAGGGAGGGGCACACAGCCCGGGAGGGTATAGGGGGTGCATGCCTCTGGATCTGCATGTTGGGTGGGGCAGGCTGGGGCCAGGGTGGCTTCAAGTTCTTTCAGGCATGGCTCTGGGAGGGGGTGGGGCACTGGCAAATTGTTCAGTGCCTGCCCCCAGAGCCCCACTCCCAACACTGCTGAAGATCCGCCCCTGCCCCACCCCACGTGCAGATCTGGGTGCACTCATCCCCCATGCCCTTCCAGGCTTACTTGCCTTCCTTCCCTGTGCCCCAACCAGATGAGCCGCTCATGGCTGTGTAGGGCCTGCCTCTGCTCCACTCCCTGACTCACTGCCGTGGGGGGATGGGGCAGATCAAGGCCCCAGTGGTGAGGGAGGGAATGGGGCACAGGCAGGAACAGGGGTTAGGGGTGGGACAAAAGGTGGTCTGGGGGGCATGTACCCACCTGGGCCTCCATTGTCCCACTGCCTGGCCTGGCCAGGTACACTCCCCCCAGCCCCTGCTCCTGCCTGTTCCTGGTTCCCTCCCTGATCGCTGGGGCCTCGATTTGGTTCCCCCTCATGGCCCTTTCCCCTCCCCCACCCCTTTTTCCACAAACTTACCTGCTGGTGGGGGGCGTGCCCCCAAATAATTTTTACTTTCTCTGCCTCTGTCTGCCCCTCCCCATAGACTGAGCTGCCGGCTGGGGGAGGAGTGGGGGGCGGTGGTGCAGGGTGGATCTTGCTTTGCTTTTTAATTAAACAAGTGATCTCCTACCCAAAAAGGCTGGAGACCAGTGCTCTAAGGGGTACCCACAGCTCTACAGGTTGCCTTTCCCCATACATATCACCTTGCAGCTCCATCTATGGGAAGCACAACGCAGGACATAAATGGTGGACAGACCTAGAAGAGCTCTGCTAGAAAGGAGCAGGAAGTGCAAATGAATGCCTACTAGGAACTGTAGCCCACTCTAGCTTCTCCTCCTGTGCTCTGCTCTCATCATTGGAAGTAGACATAAAAAGTAAGGTGCAAAAAAGGCCACTGGCAGAATTTCTGTCAGACTTCTTTCTTAGGTTGGGAGAATACTGCACAGGAGGGCAGGCTAGGGTAAGCTCAATCTCAGGGGTTGATCCAGATGGGGTGCCGTGGTGTGGCTGCACCCTCCCCTCCCTACCCCCTCTTGCTGTTGCTCCTGTGACATGGTCAGACAGGGACTTCAGTACTGAAAAGACAAGAATCCCATTTCCCTTCCCATCTGTGCTAAAGGCACACCATCTCCTCTCCCTAGCTCCTCTTCTTCCATTCCCCCCTCCTGAGCCTGTGGCTGCTGGTGTCCACACTGTCCACAGGTGAGGGAGCTCCTGCTCACTTGCGCCAGGTTTCACAGACTGGGTTCAGCCCAGGACACTAGTGGCAGCAAGCACATCTTCCCTCTCTCTGCCTGCTGTCCCTGGGTGTTCCACGGCAGCCTGGGGGCAGGCATGGGAAACGGCAGTGGGCTCCCCTGCTGCCGCCACTGCTACCATGGTCAGTCTGGAGTGAGCACAGCCTGGCTGGAATGGTAGCCCACAAGCAGGGAAAGGGACAGAAACAGGAGGGCAGAGGACGGACCTCTGATCACAGGAAATCTTACCTTCTTCAGGACTTCAGTTGCCGGCCGCTGCTCCTGTAGCATGATCTGCCCACCTTGGTAGAAGAGGTGGAGAAGGAGGCTGGGAGTGGTGTGTGCAGCCACCCCTGGAGCATCAGTCACTGCAGCTGCACCCCTGTTTGTAAAATCTTGGATCCATTTCTACTCAACCTGGAGATGGAAGCTCACAAGAGACTCTTGAGTGTGGACAGGACTGCTGTGAAAAGGTTTTTAATGTAGAAGGTTGATGGAGTAGGCTCTGTAAAGCCTAAATAGCAGTGTGGACATTATTGAACACAGTTTTTAATAATCACTTAAAAGTCAAAATTAGATGATCCATGTTGGGGGGGAAAAAAGGAAGTGGCTAATGAATTGTGAGAAATTATGCAGTCTCTACTCATTTTAGAAAACCAAACAGGGGAACCTTACTTTATGGGCAAAGTATGCAAAAGTATGCTACTAGTTTCATTCCACCTGATTATCACTACAAACATAGAATTAGGTTGGCAAGGTATACATTTTATCTTACTGAAAGCACTCTTGGCCTTTAGTTTTATGCTTTGAAGTAAAGTTATTTCTTTAAATAATTTATAAGGTGCAGATTCACACCTTTTTGCAAGTGTTGCTTATGGGTCACTCAATGCTATTCACTCCTCGTATGTGTACAATTAAATGCATTTCCATATTAATCTGAAAAGCTTTCCAAGGCAGCATAGACAATGCTATATACAAACAAACTGTGACAACTAGAGTTTTCTTTTCTGGTTCTGTTATCTAAGAGCAGCATTTGTTTTACTACTGATGCACAGCATCTCCAAGAATGATTTGTCATGTATGCTGTGGAACGGTCAAATTATGTTATGCAAAACAAATTAAATTAACAGCGAGAGATTTTATCCTTTGCCAACCGTTTGCTGTAATGGCTGTTCCTTTAATTGCAAATCTCTTCTGCTGTCTGGAAAACAATCTCAAATCTTCTATTCATTCATTGTGTTACTCTTTCAAGCACACAGGGTATAAGGTTACCAGTTCAGACCAAGAACTGATGGGCTAATTTACTTTCCACAGTCACAGTTTACACGCTGTTTATCTGTTTTAGACATGAAATCAACGTTGTTTGATTGCTCTGGTTTCCTCCACTATCAAAATAGCACTGCCAATCTCCAGTTTCTTACGCTAGCATATTTATGTTGCTCATCATGATGTTGTTTTCCATGGTCTTATTTGCATCTTTTCTTTTAATTTAGGACTGAGTTAATTTCATTAGTTAAAATCCTTGTTTAAAAAGGCTTCTGCAGAAGAAGGCAGGCAGGGTTCTTTGAGTAGATGTGGCATCTTTTATTAGACCAACTGAGTAGATGGAAAAAAGTTATTGGCAAGCTTTCAGGCTCAGTCGCCCTTCTTCAAGCATAGGGAGTCTCTGCTGGTCTGAGACTTCAAGAAATGAGAAAAGCTAAAAATGTGGCAGAATGTCTGAGAATGTAAATAGGTAGAAATTAAAAAGACAAAAGGTAAAGCAGAGCTGGGAGGGGGAAGAAAGCAGTGGGTGGGGGAAAGGCTAAAGGAAGACATTACAGTGTCATTCTATCATTACAGTGATAGAATAAAAGGCAGAAAAGAGGCTGTCAGTGAAAATAGTTGGAGATCAGGAAAACAGGAATGAAAGAAGCTTTTGCTGTGGTTCTCTTAAACTCTAGACCTTAAGATTTGTTGTGGTTTTGTGTCCTAGGGTGCTTTGAGATGGAACTACAAGTACTCTGAAAGCAAAAGTAATAGGACAGCACTGTTAGCTCTTATTGACATTGTTCAAAATTTCCTAGTATAAGATCTTGTTTCCTGTTACCTATAACTTTACCATATGTTAATGTTCAGGCCAAGATATTCAAGCCAGGAATCTGGCTCCAACTTAACTGTTTTTAGAAGATTTCAGCCAGAATAATAGAGCTGCATCCATGACCAAATCTAAGGAAAAATGCATGGTTTTGCCCTTGTTGAAATTCTGCTGCATTTTCAAGATTTTTTTTTTTTTTTTTTTTTTTTTTTTTTTTTTTTTTTTTGAGCAAGAACTTTAAAATTATCAGGAAGCCTTATGTTAGGGACATACATATCACCGTGAAATCCCATGCAGTTTCAGCCAAGGTATAAGCCTTTGAGATCTGGGGGAGAGAATAACACTTTGCACAGACTCAGTAGAGACTTGCTAGATCAAGGGTGAGCAAAATGCTGCCCATGGACTGGATGCGGCCTGCCAGGCCATTCTATCTAGCCTGCTGGTCCCCTAAAAAATTTAGAAAATGAATATATATCTGCCCCTGGCTGCCTATCATGCGGCCTTCGATGGCTTGCTGAAACTCAGTAAGTGGCTCTCTGCCTGAAATAATTGCCCGCCCCTGTGCTAGATCTTTAAAGCTAAGGGCCTTGTTACATTACACTGTGAGCCTAACAAATGTTGATGGGTATTAGTACTAGCTTGAGTTTGGAGCAGTTGCACTTCAGGCCAGCAGGGGCATGGAGGATTGAAAGGTAAGAACCACCTCCCCTCCCCTGCACCTCCTGGGTTTCTGACCAGGCCTCCCTCCTAGACTTTTCCTCTGCTGCCCCTGTCCCCTGTTTATTTGTGGCTGCCCATGCTGTCTGTCTTAGGAGAGCTGGTAGGGAAGGGTTAACTTGCATATCCAACTGCCACCACTGCAGCTGGTTTGCTGCTTTTCTCTGGGCTGAGCACACCCAGAGAACAGTGGTGGTGGCAGCAGGCAGGTAGGTTAATTCTTCCCTGGGACACCCAGCGCAGGCAGCCACAAGTATGTGGACAGGGCAGAGGGGAGACAGTGAGCAGGGTGCTGGGGAGGGTGGGGGAACAGTGGGCCCAATTTGTGCCAGCCAGGGAGGAGAAGATGGGGGGAGTGTTTACACTAAGGTGCAGCCTAGAGTGGAATGGAGTAGACACTGGGGACACCACCCCCCCTCTGCCTCTGGGATCAGTGGACAAGAAGATTAGGAGCCCAGTAAAGAGAGACTGCTTAGGGCAGAGGAGGTAAGTGGAGAAGTCTGAGAGAGAGAGCCAAGGAGGGTATTGGTACTGACTGAGCAAAAATACTGGATACTGGTGAGGTGCAAGAAACAAAGTGAAGGAGGAGGTGGAGATGTAATGAGGAGCCTTGTCTCAACAGAAGAGAGCTGTCACCAGCTGAGAAAAGTGATTGGGACACTGATCAAAAGGAGGTGAGAGTTAGGGACAATGTTGGGCAAGAGGGAACAGATTGGATGAGAAATCTGGGGAGAAAGACTGGGAGCCGTTGAAGGTAGGGGATGTGAAGAGGGCAACTGGAAGCTAGTGGAGGGAAGGAATGCATAGAAAAAGGGTGACTAATTGGTCATTGAAACTGACTGGGATGAGAAGCCTGAGGAACGGAGAATGACAAGGTAAAGAGATTGATCCAGTGATGACGAACCAGTTATTAGGAAGAGTTGGAACTTGGACATGGACCATCAGAAGAAGTTAAGTTTTAGGTAAATAAGATAAGGACTTTTGTGCTCATAAGTGCCCACACCCTTCCAGAGCATGGTATGGAACATGAGATAACATTCTTGTTCTCCTTCTGTCATCATAAAAAAATACCTGTGAAACAATGACGTCATTGCACAGCCACTGGCGTCAATATTTGAACACTCATGGCACACAGGCCAGGTCCCAGAGGACTGGAACAGGGCCAATGTGGTCCCCATTTTCAAGAAGGGGAGGAAGGAGGACCCAGGCAACTATAGGCCAGTCAGTCTCACCTCCATCCTTGGTAAAGTCTTTGGAAAAAATTATCAAGGCTCACATTTGCGAGAGCCCGGCAGGAAAAATTATGCTGAGGGGAAACCAGCACAGGTTCGTAGCAGGTAGATCATGCCTGACTAATCTAGTCTCTTTTTATGACCAGGTTACAAAACACCTGGATGCAGGAGTAGGGGTTGACGTTGTTTACTTAGACTTCAGGAAGGCCTTCGATACTGGTGAACAAGTTAAGAGGCTGTGACTTGGATGACTACACAGTCCGGTGGGTGGTGAATTGGCTAGAGGGTCGTACCCAGAGAGTTGTAGTGGATGGGTCGGTATCAACCTGGAAGGGTGTGGGCAGTGGGGTCCCGCAGGGTTCGGTCCTTGGACCGGTACTCTTCAATGTCTTCATCAGCGACTTGGACGAGGGAGTGAAGTGTACTCTGTCCAAGTTTGCGGATGACACAAAACTGTGGGGAGAAGTAGACACACCAGAGGGAAGGGCTTGGAGGCACGGAAGCGGAAAGGGATCTTGAAGTCCTAGTGGACTCCGAGATGAACATGAGTCGGCAGTGTGACGAAGCCATCAGAAAAGCTAATGGCACTTTATCATGCATCAGCAGATGCATGACGAACAGATTGAAGGAGGTGATACTTCCCCTCTATCGGGTGCCGGTCAGACCGCAGTTGGAATACTGCGTGCAGTTTTGGGCGCCAGTTCAGGAGGGATGTGGTTAACCTGGAGAAGGTCCAGAGAAGGGCCACTCATAGTTAAGCGCTTGCAGGCCAAGCCCTATGAGGAGAGACTGGGGCACCTGGACCTCTTCAGCCTCCGCAAGAGAAGGTTGAGAGGCGACCTTGTAGCTGCCTATAAGTTCATCACGGGGGCACAGAAGGGAATTGGTGAGGTTTTATTCATCAAGGCGCCCCCGGGGGTTACAAGAAATAATGGCCGCAAGCTAGCAGAGAGCAGATTTAGACTGGACATTAGGAAGAACTTCTTCATAGTTAGAGTAGCCAAAGTCTGGAATGGGCTCCCAACGGAGGTGGTGCTCTCCCCTACCCTGGGGGTCTTCAAGAGGAGGTTAGATAGGCATCTGGCTGGGGTCATCTAAACCCAGCAGTCTTTGCTGCCTATGCAGGGGGTCGGACTCAATGATCTATTGAGGTCCCTTCCGACCCTAACATCTATGCTGATGAAGTGTGTGTTGTTTCCTTCTAGTCTGCATAGAAGATGACTCCTTTCTTCTGCTACCACTACAAGCAGAGGTCTCTAGGGTGGATATGAACATTTCACACTTCACATCTGCTGACTGGTTGTTGTTGATATGGTGCCACATGATGAAACTTATTTTTTCAGATTACTTTCTTAAAACCTAGAAAAGTATTTATATGTGCGGACACACACACATGCTTTACGCTTGTTCTGGGAAGGATGTGGGCATACATAGAGAGGGAGGCTTTTGTCTTTAAGCCCTGTGACACATTTGCAGAGGTATGAAAGTATGTAGTGAATAAGGCAGCAGATTGTCTCATGGCTGGATAATTAGATTCCATCCCACCCTCTGTTGGGGTTCACATATGGTGCCAGGCAAGTGACTTAAATCAAGCTTCTCACAGCTGAGTACTAATTGCGTGTTATTTGTCTTTTGGGTGCCTGAATAGAGATCCTGGGGTCTCCATTCAGGGGTTAATATCTCTGTGCCTCAATTCACCATTCAGTAAAATGGGGATGAGGATACCACCATTGACTCAGAAAGATATTATAAAAATAAATTCATTGATGATTGAAGCACATTGATAGTCTATTGATGTGCACTATAGAAAAGTCCATGAGGAAACTAGTAATTCTATCTCCAGAACAAGATTTTAGTATTTCACAATAAATAAAGTATGAGGTCACATATTAAACAAGGAGAAAACAAAATATTGAATCGCTGCTCATTAAATGGGTATCTATCCTGTGCACTGCATGGAATGCAAAAAAAATAGGACAAGATCATGTAATTAATGCCTACTATAACAGAATGTCTCCTTGCCATGGGGTAGAATTCTGGCACTTCTTAACTTTTGAATGCTTGATTTTGCAACCTTTAATAATGTTCTTTTTAACCTTAGTATTTGTGTTTAATGTAATCCAGTAAAGGACAGAGACTACTATTGTTGTCTGGATTCATATAATCAAATGTGTATGTGTATTTCTGGCTCAAAAGTATTAATCTGGATCTCCATCTGTACTTCAAATGGTCAAAGTAAAACAAAAATTAGAGGGAGAGATGCAATGTACTGGGTCAACCAAAAGGAAAAACTCAAGCTCTTGAATTTTCCTTTGTAGGCAGGTCACATAGGAACTTTGTTTCCCTTGTAGTTATGTTTAACTTGAGTGTTAATAGTTTTGCAATTAATGGACTTTAAAAATTGAGAAGCAAAATCATGCATGTTTATTACTGGTGTTACTGAATTATACCCATCTGGGCCTAGAAATTCCTCCTCTACTCAGGTGAATAGATTTGCTGAAAGATAAGTTTCAGTCATTTTTCTGCAAGGTGCTGTTGACCACGACAAAACCTTTTATAAAAATTTACTAGCTCTGTGTGGGCCCCTACTCGATATGAACCTTTCTGAGTTTCTTAATGATGTATAGGGAGCCTAGGTGTGTAGCTCTGAGCTAGACGTTATGGATTATACATATTGTTTTGGACTTGTCTTTAAGGACACATCCAGATGAGCATGGCCATATAGTATGTGGCGCCACAGACGCATCTGTGGCACCACCCTGCACATTCAGGTGTTCTCCACCCTGCAAGTTAGCAGTGCGGGTGGGAGGGAGGGAAAGGAGGAGGGTTGGCCCTGGGAGATTTCAGGGTCAAAAAATCCCATTCAGAAAAAAAAAAAGTGGGGCAGCACATGTTGGGGCAGCACATGCTGCCCAAAACAAGAGCCTGGCTAGTGTCCAGCTGCTGGCCAGGATCCAAGTGGCAGGATCATTGCAGCCGCAGCCCCAGGAGCCCCCCAGGAACCCATGTAAGGCTGTAGGGGCCAGCCCAGTGCTGGCCCCAGCCTCCCCTACCCCACCCACTGTAACCTGCCAGAATCCCGAAGGTGCATGGCCCAGGTGTTCCCCGGGGACAAGTAGCAGCAGTACAAGGTGTGCCACTCCTTCTTGTCCCCGAGGAAACAAACATCCACGCTTGTGTGGATGTGGCCTAAGTGACCTACCTTTGAACACACAGAAAGTCACTGGTGAGGGGGGAATTGAGTTGTGTCTTAGGTCCTACTCAACATCTTAGTTAGCACTGTTGGGCTATCATTCTTCTGTTAGTGTCATGACCCTGTCCTGCAGTTGTTATATCCCATCATCTTATGTGGGATTTCCTAACTGTAAAATGAACTAGCCAAGCATAGAAGTTTATTTTTAGTGACTCAGTCTTCCTTGGTGTTGGTGATTTCTCCTAAACTGTGTTTCTTTTGATTTTGTTCAGGCTGTTTTACTATGAAGGACCGGTTTGTTCATTGACAGAGGAAGTATCAAATTTAGAGAAAATCAGGCTAACTATCTATACCCATTAACACTTGGCACTCATGACAAAGCTGAACTGGCCAAGTTGCTTGTGAGCGGGCACAATGCAAGTTGAACACATGGGCATCAGTGATGGCAGCCAAGATGCTATCACATCACTTAGGAATATCAGATACGTTTGCAGAGGATAGGAGTCACAGTCAGGAATGTCCATCTGTTCTCTTTACTGAGGTTACAGCCCTATAATTTCTTGGCAAGAGAAAGTTTGGTAAAAAAAATTTTGCTATAAGAAGCAAATTGTATTGAAAAGGGGCACTATTCATTTGGGACCTGTAGTCTTTCTTAGCCTATCAAGTCTGACATAAGTCGTGATTATATTTTTTTCACTCAAGTAAAATATTTAAGGTTATTGTTTTCATAGCTTTATCAAAGCAGCATGTTAATAGAATGTCTTGTATTGACTAGTACAGTTGTTCTTACAGCTAATTTTGCCATGGAAAAAATGTGGTTTTATTAATTTAAACTCTTGCTGGGGCTGCAAAACTTGCTATTTTATTATACAGAACTTAAATAGATTTCAGTGAGCTGATTTGAAATGGATAAAATGCTTCTTGAGGACTCTGCTGGGCTTTCTTTTTCTAACTGCTGTCACTGAAATATTGTCATGTCATGACCTGTTAAAATATAAAGAGGTGATCTAGAGGTTATAGGAGTTTTTAGATGGCTGCTGAAGGAGTTAGTCATCTCCTTTGAATATTATACCATAAAAGGAGCATAACACAAACTCTGGTTCATTTTGTGAGGGTGTATTAGGATATTACAATTAAGAGGGCAGGTTTCATAATCAAGATGCTTACTTTGAATTACTTTTAACTGCTATAAATTGTTACACACAGGTATAATCAACATTTCTATTCTTTTTGCTGTGTTTTCATAGATGCTGCATATTTTATAAACTGTTTAAACAGTTAAGTCCTTTCAGTTTTAGATTATTTTCTCCTTTTGTTATTGTGCTGACTCTATAGGGTAACAGAAACTGCTCGATTAGTACATCTGTTAATATTCCACATGTAGAGGATTATTTTGATTGTTTATTTTCCTTGCTGCTAATGGCAGCCTGTCTTGTCAGCTACTTGGAATGTGTGGCAAGCTGAAAACTGTCTTATGTGCCCTAAGTATTATTAGCAATCCCCCATTGAATAGCAAGGTATGTTTCACTAGACCAGGGTAGTATGCCCCAGTTCTCTTTACAGATCTCTCCAGCCATGACTTGTTGCATAAAGAAGCATATTAATGTTTTAAAATTAACAGGTTAGAGTGTAAGAGGCTACTTCTGAAACTTGTCTTCGACTGTATGTGGTCCTATCAACGGTGAAAGCTTTCAGCTAAGATCATCTGTTCTTTGTTATGACTTTAAAAAAAATGTGGGTTTTTGTGAATCTCAGCAAGTAATGGGTTATATTACATCTGAATATTTTACTTACTGTTCTTGGCATGTACTCTGTGCTGCAGAAAAGTTTCTTATTCTGCTAGTGAAATGTATCTTTTGCACCTAGACACTTTGTTATAGGCATTAGGGGTGTGCAAAGTGGACAGTATTCAATTTGGATTCGGATTCGGCCCAATTCGAGGGATAGTGATTCTATTAGCTGGTTTGGATCACTATCCCAATTCGATTTGGTTGAATCTGATGATTCAATTCTGATTTGGAGAATCAGCAATTCAGCCATAGACACTTTATGTGTGTGGTGTTTTTTGTTTTTTTTCTACGAACCTCGAGGTACCAGGCACAGCTTATGAACACTGAGATGGTGGGGTGGATGGAGCATCCCTCAGGAGCATGGCAGGGTGTGGGGGGGGTCCCCCATGTGCTCTGCAGCGGACCTGGAAGTGGACCAGGAGGTACTTCTGTTCCATTTCCGGGTCTACTGCCAAGCGCGTGGGGGACTCCCCCATGCTCCCATGGGATGCTCCATCTGCCCGACCATCTCAGCGTTCAGAAGCTGTGCCTAGTACCTTGAGATGCATAGGAAAAACATATAAAGCTGTGTCTGTGGCCAAATCGTCAAATCTCTCCGAAGTTCTCTGAATCAATTTGGAGGCTTCTGATTCGATTTGGAGAGATTTAAAGGGTCTCCTGATCTGATTCGGAGATTCAGTTGCCAAATGGGGCCAAATTTCCTCCAAATTGAATCAGCGACTGAAGTGTCACACAGCCATAATAGGCATTTGTTATAATCTAATGCTGTTAGTTGTGGGACTGTAAGCTTTCAGGCACATTTTATTGATGATATTTCATGCCTGTTAACACCAGGTTTAAATTTTGCAACCCTTTTAATGGAGGGTACTAAGTGTATTATCTCTTAAATGATGCAGTTTTCTAGTCTCACTGATCTCATATTCCTTGTTAAGCCCTTGAACCTAGTGAATGTGACAAAATATATGATAGACAATTTTGTATGGAGTAAGCTAAGTTGTAAGGCAAAATTATACCATGTTTGCTAAAATATAAGATGAGGCTTTCCCCCCCGATCAACACTGGGGGAAAAGCCCCTGGTCCTATATACACATACTTGGAAATGTCATTAAATATATTGCCTGTCATTAAACTGCTGCCAAAAGCTGCATGTGCTCAGAAATGGAAGCCAACTATAAAGTTGATTAAATGCAGCCAACATTGAGCATGACTATAAAACACATGGGGCAAACATACTGATTATTTAATTTCATGTCACAGGCCAAATTAGCCAAATCAATTCCAAATTCCATCAACAGAGGAGCGCTCAGTTATTCAGATCTGTGTGGTGCTACCACTGGCAACTGTCCTTTTCCCCAGATTCATTAATCTTGGGTTTCAGATCCTCCCAAATCCATGGCAGGCATCCTACATGCAAGCCCTAAGTCTGAAGGCCTTGGGATTCATGTGCCTCCTAGTCTCACTGGTCCCTAGCCAAAAGGAGCATGCTGGAGAGAGAGCCCACAAGTAATGCACGATTGCCATAAAATGTGTAACCGAGGTCCTCCCATTGGGAGGCTGTAGTAGACTCTTGCAGGGGTGCCTGCCTACCATGCAATGGACAGGTCTCCACCCTCAACTACAAGTCATTCAAGGTTCAGTCAAACAAACCCTGTTCAAAACCAGGCTTATTTTTGGTCAAACTGGATGGGAAGCAAAGCAGATGGAGAGGCATCAGATTATTGGCCTCCCCCAGGGAAGCATGCTTGCACCACTGTTACGTAACATCTATACAAATGACCAACCAATTGATTTGGAAACAAAATGTTTCATCTATGCAGATGACCTGTGCATAACAGCCCAAACCACTGACTTTGACCATGTTGAAAAATCCCTACTGAGAACGAGGCACTAATTGGCCAACCTCATACTACATTGAAAACCAATTACATGCCAACACAGTGAATATCCAAGTTTGTGCCTTCCATCTGAAAAACCATGAGGCCAACTACTAGCTCAATATGACATGGTCCAGGATCCCACTATCCAAATCAAGTTTACCTTGGAGTTGCCCTCAATGGAACCTCCTCATACAAAGAATGCATCATGAAGACAAAAGCAAAGGTGAGCACTCATAATATCATTCTATATAAACTCACCAACTTGAAATGAGGAGCTAGCCCCTCAATCATCCAAACCACTGCTCTGACTCTCAGCTTCTCTTTTGTTGAGTATGCATGCCCTGTATAGAGAGATCCATACATGCTAAGCGTCTTGATCCCATTCTGAACAATAACTGCTGATGCACTGTAAGATGCCTGAAGCCTACCAGCCTAAACAGGGTGTACCTGCTGACTGGCAATGCTTAACCTGACATCAGAAGACCAGTGGCCAGCAGGGTAGAATGATTGAGACAAACTGAAGATGCGAGACACCCACTGCATGACCACCTCACAGCACACAAACATCTGAAGTCATGCAGGAATTTCCTCAACAGCACTCAACCTCTCGATGCCACACCCAAGAAGACTTAACTACAGATGTGGCATGAGAGACTGAAGAAAATGCGTGACAGACAAAAAAAGAAAAGAAAAAAAAAAAAGGACATTCCAGAAGCTGAGTCCTTACCACCAGGAGCTGATGAACCATGGCAAAGGTAGCAATGTCTCAACAGCCTGTCTACCGGAGTCAGATGCTCCAAGGAACTAATGAAGAAGTGGGGCTAAATCATTGGTTCAACCACCTGTGACTGCAGCAAAGAGTAATGCACAATACTTGAGTAAGGCGCATGTACAATGAAAGACCTTGCAAAGTACAGTGAACGGCACAAGCACGTGTAACAAAATGGTCAAATGTGGTAGAGACCTGAGAGAGAGGGGACAAATTCAAGGCAGACCTCCAATAATTTAATTCTGTATCTGGAAAATTATAACATTTAGATATTTTTCATATATAGAATCTAATTATTGGAGGGATCATCTTATAATCAAAGTCATCTTATATTCAAGTAAATACGGTACCATCCTGCAGCATTGGATGGATTGCTACATAACCTGCAATAGTGGGTTCATAAGGCTAAAGGGATGTGGAATCTCAGAGGCTTACTTTATATTTTTGCCAATTGCATGACTTTTCTTTTACAGTTACCTGCTCAATTGTAGGTTGTCTATTAGGGGGGTGAAAAATCTCTTTCTGTAGAAAGCAAAATAAAACCATCCACTCCCACCAAACACTCCAGATGGAATTTCTTTCACAACAGTCAACAGATCTGCAGTTGTAGATCTGCTGCAGTGGTGGAGAAAGCTGACACCTTGGAATTAATTGCTTTCCATAAACAGATGCCAGACTCCGACTTACTGCTTAGTTGCAATAAGCTTGTTAAAGAACTGTAAGTTTAAGGTCCTAGAAGATGCTTCAAGTGGCTTTTATATGCTGTACACTTGAATACTTGAACAGATTTTTGTGGCCTCAGGCCTGCCACACTTATTCACGTTGGTTAATACTGTGCTTGGAGTATTTCTGTTGATCTTAAGGGGGTTGCTCAAATAGTAAGGCACTGCAATGTGAGAAAAGGTGACAGAATCAAGCTCTGTAAGAATGAGCTTTTAGACTGCTCACAGCATTTTTATAAAACAAGGTTAGGGGAAATTATTTGAAAAGAATCTGAAAGAAGAAAAGAATTATTTTAAAACTCTTTTTACATATTGAATAATGTAACTTGGCACTGAAATCATTCTGTATAGATCTCTCTTCCTTTATTTCTAATACATACATGGCTTTACTTATTTGTATTCCCTTAGCATCTAAGAGCCATGGATGGAGACCGTATTGTAGTAGTGGCTGTACAAACATGGAACAAAAAGGAAGTTTGTGTCCCAGTGCTAGTTTATTATGCTGTTCAGTAGACATGCTCACAAGATGTAGGCATCTGCTATTCATTTTAAACCATAGTATAGTTGATTTTCATCTTAGACCTTTCTGTACATGGTGTCACCTGCTTCAAGTCAAGTCCTTGAGGGTGGTAGGTGAGAGAAATGTTTGAAAAATATTAGTAAAGGTTGTACTTCAGATACAAGATTTACCCATGCCCAAACAACATAAAAACAGGTTTTGCTTTCTTTGCTTGGTGCCTTATTTTTGTTCATGGCAAACTGGATGAAGTTTCTTTTGTATTTGGAACACTGAGCACTTTTTAAAATAGTTCATCTGACTAGGAAACGGATTCCCTGGCCTGTAATACTAAATATCACAGACACACTTTTGTATATTTAATAACACAGTAACACTTTCCCTTGCAGGCACAGAGAACACAGTTAGATTTGAGAGGAAAATCAGAAATTAATGGAGTGGGGAAAAAGGGATTATCATCAAGCAATGACCAGTATATGTGAATTTCTGGGGAGTAGGGAGGTATGGGCATTTGTGAGTATATTATTAAAGGGTACATCACATTGTAGGTTATAAAATTACATTAGTTATGGCCTAACAAACTGTAAGCAGGCAGTAGACCAGGCTTCCAACCCTACGTTCAGCTCATCTTGCCCAATACAATTTTAAAAGTTAATCTGAAACCATGCCAGCAGAATGGTTTCACATTGTTATGGAGTATGTGCTTAAGGTCTTCATCTGTTCCCTACAATGTCCTTATAAAGAAGTTATCAATGCATTCATATTTTTGTTCAGATATTTCATATTTTTCTGTGTTGACTCACAAGAAGAAGGAATATCACCAACTGAATCACCAACATTATTTCCTGCAGAACTCAGGCATTCCTTGCAGGTGTCTGAATCCCATATCTGACTCAAATTGACCTTACTTAGCTTGTCACCGTAAACCCTAGAGGCCTGGCTGCAGGCCATTTAGTACAGCATCATCTCTTAGCTTGTCACTCTTAAACTAATGTTACAGAAATATGTCACAATGCAAATGTATGCAGAGGTAAAGCACGAGCCCTAATAATGCTGAGAGCCTCATGCAGACATTTACGAAGGTTGCCTTGTTCATATTTGGTCAGTCTAGGAGCTGCTGAAATTTCTTGTCTTTGGGGTAGTAGATGTGGTGGAGTTAAAGGTTTGAGGCATGCTTTTTGAGCTTTTTGAAACATTTTCACAAGCATTGGTTATGCATCTGTCCACTTAATACTCCAAGCACACACACATGAAGTCCATGATTGTTTTGAGGGATAATTCAGTTAAATTCCTATTTTAGCGTATCAAAAGAAACCTACTTAAAACAGCAGTGAAGAGAACCAAATGAGGTGACTGATCCTATTTGGGATACAACGTTCACGTAGGTGACTTATCCTGATGCAGTGGTAGGAGTCAGATTGCAGTGGAAATGAATATACCACGAATAATTTCATGCCTATTGTTTAACTTTTCATTAATGGTGGTGGCAACAATTCGTCTACAGTTTTTTTGCATTTTTTTTAAAAGTCAAATAGGTTACTGGGATATTGTTGTCTTGATTGACAAAACACCTAGGGCCGGACCCTATTCCACATGGTGTCTAAGGATGACATTACACCTTATATTTAGACAATACTACAGACAATTAAAATGAGTGTGTGCAGGTTAAAGCTTGTTAACTCATGCTAAGTGCCATCTGAGCATCTCAGAGTTATGTTAATTCAGGTGTTGGTTAACTCTGGGCCATGCTACTTAGCTTGTGTTAGAGCAACTTCATTTTTCTCCACAGAGATAAAATGAGTAATTTTACAGTCCTCCAGCATCCCAGGATGCACTGCTTCCAGCCTTCTACCCTAGCCCAAAGCAGGGATAGAGCCCAGATGTCCTGACTACACCCCTGCTTCCCCCTCCACCCCTCTGCCTCACCCCACCCCACTTGCCCACTGTCTGGTGGCAAATCATAGCTGTTCAGGCAAGAAACGATATTAATGCTTAATGTGTGACTGCTCACAGCACATTCCCACTTTAACACCACTTAACGTTAGATTTAGTATAGTCTAAGTTTGATGTGTAATTTTGGTCCAAGTATAATCCTATTCCACCCTGCTTTAGTCTTGAAAAACAGTCTTCCCTTTGCTGGCTTTTTGTGACTTAGTCTTAAGGTAATATGAAAGTGGGTGTGTCTATACAAGACACCACTGTGTAGTGGTTACTGCACATTTATTTAGTATTTGTATAATCAAGTACTAAATAAATGCACAGTAACTGGAGTTACTGAGCAGTAGCACCGGCAAATGCCTTTTGAGTGCCGTTACTGTGTAGTAGCCTAATAATATTGTGTAGTAGCATATTAGCACTGTTGGTGCCGTGACACACTACTGCACAGTATTATTCGGCTACTGCACAGTCAACGTCTCATATAGACATGCCCAGTGTGTTAGAAAAATAGTTCTTAATGTTTTTTGGGGGACTTGCACATGGTGGAATAGAATTAGAATCATAATGGAATAGGATCTTATCTATTCCTCTCCTCCAGATTTCTTCATAATCGCACAAGGAGGAAATCTCTTTATGGTTGTTGAGACAGGTAGTTCATTCATCATGACCATGATACAGTCTGATGTTGATTTAATCATTTAATCCTGGACAGAGAAAGAGAGCATAATGACCATAACTGCATTGTTTTTGTCATGCCGTACTTCCTTCCCACTCCCCCCACCTCAGTCCTTGCATTTTGAAAAATAAGGCTAATCAAAGGAGGGTAAAGTGGAGCAAAGGACCTAAATGAGTAGGTCCAGTACACAATACTTTATCCTGATGGTCAGCATTCAGTTAATTAAACATGAGTGGTTTATTTGCTAGAGTATATTTGTGTGTTTAATTATACAATATAACCTCATAGATTTGGCAAGCTTGGGACCTAGCACCTGCTGGAAATTTTGAAAATTCCAGGTTTTTGAATGAGTGAGGCTGGGGCTTGGGAAGGGGTGGAGGGAGGGGTGCAGCACAACCCAGTGGCTGCAGGCAGGTGGTGTTGGCCACTCCCAGGGCTTCAGCAGGGAGTAAAGCAGAGGGCACTGTAAGTGGGTGCAGGGCTCGGGAGGTCTATGGACTAGGGGGCTATGCTGGGCTGCTCTTGGAGGACGCGTGCCGTCGGATCTGCATGTGGGACAAGAGCAGGCTATTGCCCACCCCGAGCACCAGGAAAAATCTGGTGTTGCCTCCAGCCTGCAGTGGCAGCCTGCTCTCATCCAGCGAGCAGATCCAGGGACATGCATCCCCCAGGAAGAGCCCAGCCCAGCCCCCCCAGTGCAACCCTCCTGGGGTGCGTGTAGCAGCAAGAGCTGTGCCCCTGCGCCCACTTACAGTTCCCTCAGCTTCGCTGCCTGCTGCAGCCCTGGGAGCAGCCAACATCACATGGCTGCAGTGCCGGATTTTTGAGAATTCCAGAATTTTGACTGCCGGATGTATGAGGTTATACTGTATCTTGGTAGGTTCGTGGTTAAAAATCTCAACTTGTTCTGTGGTTTCTGGAAGATATTTGTGTTTACAATGTGGCACCTCTGTTTCTGAGTGGACAGTTTAGCAAACAAAGATTAAAGTAGCAGGTTTAGGCTATTATTGGTGGGTTTTTAAAAAAAATTCTTTATCATAGGTCTTACTAAACTATACTTAAATGATTATCAAGATAGCAGAAGTGCCTCATTTCCCTTCTTTGTTTTGCCAAGTATTGTAGTCAGTTTATTTACCGACTTGGGGGAGAGAATAAAATGCTGCACTTTTTTTAAAGCCATTACAAATGATTATTGCAGGTGTCATTGCTCCACCTTATCCATTTCCTCAAAATAACAAAACGAGCCAATGCAAAAATCATGGTCGCAGTTAGTATTAACCAAACTCAAGTTGTCTTAAGACTGTTTAGACCATTTTCAGTGCTAACTTCTATTCTTAGTCCTTAGAAAGAATATCACATTCATTTGCTATCCTTTAAGTGCATGCCACAGATTTTAGTCTTAATCTGGTATTGGAGAGCTTCCTTTTCTGTGGCTAGTATAATATTGGCATAGCCAACCAGCATACTTGGATAATTCCTCAGTATCAGAGTCATCTGCAGAACACTTGGCTAGTGAAGGCTGACAGTAGTATGGAAGGAAGATTATCTCCCATTTGATCTCTGTCAAATGAAAATAATGGTTTATGAAGTAAGCGCCGAGTCATAGACTGCTTTTCAATCTGCGACATCCCCAAAGTATTCTTATTTATTAAAGCTTTTCCTAAGTGAAGCTTTTCAAATAGTTGTACTGTTTCAATTCTGTCCTTGCTACAAATGTGTACATTGGATTAAGGAGGCTGAGGGCTGAATATTGTGATGATGTAGGCAGTTTTGTGAATAGCATGTTCAGGATATAGTTGTTAGAAAATAGATGTTTAATAAAAATCCATGTGACTTGTACAGAGTTGGCATTCAGTAGGTATCTAAAAAGATTGTACTTGATACCTTTTTGGGATTTTGTGAGGATCATATTCATATTTTAAATAAGTATGTCTCATTGTCCCTTGTTGCTAAGGGCTGCTATTTTTTTGTACCCATCCCCTTAGTGTGTATCCTTTGGAGAATATGAAAAGTGAAGTATTGCTACTTCTGGTATGTTACCGAATTCAGGTACATCTACACAGGCAGAGACACTGTTGTATGAAATGGCTTTCTAGCACTTGCAAAGGTTGAGCAAATGACTTCAGGTTCATTAATAGTTTAAAAGTCGTAGCAATACTGAACTTGAACTGTGTATTCCTTAATACTGAAGAATAGTAAGAAGGAACTCTACATGTAAGTCATGGGAAACTGAAATAAAAGTACATCTATGGGGAATAAAATATTAGATTTTGAAGTAGAAATTGGTCTGTAAGTTGCTACATTCACTGTTTTACTGTTTAAAGTTACTGCATAGAAGTATTTCCTGATCTGATTGTAAACTGAGAGAGAGAGAGCAGTATTATGGGCCCTGTTCTCAGTTGCTAATTCTTCTACTGCATTTCTACTCTCAAGGGGAGAGGAATAAGGCTTTTCAGGTTAATGCCTGCTGGAATTGTCATTAGATGTATCATTAAAGACTCAGTCTTATTTCATATTGCAAAACAACACATTTTCACAGCTAATGAACCTATTTTTACAGCACCCTTGTGAAATAAGTTAAAGAGCAGTCTAGGAGAGAGAAGTCATCCTAATTTGAAAAACACTTGGGATGGTTGGGTCAGTTTTCAGTTTTCTTAAAAAGAGCAACATCTCTTCATCAACATCTATTCCTATTATACCGGGCAAAGACATTCCTAAGAACCAAAGTATTTGAGGCCAGTTCTATGTGGTAAAAAGATGGTCAAATTTTAAGTTGTTGACCATAAAATTATTACACACTTACAGCCTTAGGAAATGAGTAATAGTTGGCCAACTTTTAATAATTATATCCTAATATGCCAATTTAGTGACATGACTCCCACTACTTTTAGTTATATGAAGTTCTTTAACATCCCTGAGGGAACACTAGGACTAGAAAGAAGTATAATGATCATAATTATTAACATTCACTATTTTATTATTAAAGAAATAAAGCTAGAACAAAAATTGCAAAAAAAAAAAATTACTTAAACTATAATCCCTTTTATATGTCTCTCTTTGAAGTTACAACTAAGGTTACATCTCAGTGTATCATAAATAATCAAAAGTTTGTTAGATGGGCAAGGATTTCAATTAAGCGTAAGATACATAAAGGTAAGCAATCTTCACCAATGTTATAAAATTAAAGAAAATATTTGCGTTATTTTAAAAAAGGCCATTCAAAGAAGTTGTCTTGAGACAGGCAAATTAATATTAAGAATCCCATACCCAAGTTAAATCATCCTTTTTTTCTGATGTTATGTTGTAGAAGTCATACAGTACTGGAAGATGACTCTTCCTTTGTTCTTTTTCATGGCTTTTTGTAGTTGTTTGCTTGTTTGCAGGGAGGAGATGAACTTGATGCTCTCAGGTAGAGGAACAGGAACACGACACTGCTTACTCAGGTTAGAGAAATCTGTACTCTTCTGATCCCACAGTTCTATAGAGGAAGAAGGTATGCCTCTTTCAGGGATTGGACGTCAGTGGCTATCAGGTTTTCAAAGGCTCAGCGTTTTCATGAGATCATTGCATGTTTCTTATTCAGTTCCTTTTCAGAGAGAACCCTTTAATTCCATTTGAGTTGAATAAGGTTGTGGAAAAACATGAAGCTTTAAAACATTGTAAATGCACTTTAAACCCCAGGAGTCTGGGTATACAGGCCACTTAAGAATAGTTTAAACTTTCTGGAATATTTCAGGAGCATACTGGGAAAATCAAGTACTATTTTGAACCAGTATTTTATGAACTAGTTCAATGTTACATGTGGATGCAGAACATTCTGTATCTAGTGTGCAAGTCAGGGGTGGGCAAAATACAGCCCGCGGGCCGCATCCGGCCTGCCAGGCCACTTCTATCTGGCCCACAGTGCCCCTTTAAAAAAAAAAAAAAAAATTATAGATATCTGCTTCTGGCTGCCTACCAAACATGACAGGAGCCAGTGGCAGTAGGACCCAGGGGGAGCCAGCAGGACCTGGCAGCCTGGTCCAGCACTGTTCCACCCCTTACCCAGAAGCCTTTGCTTAGCAGAGCCTTCTGGCCTGCCCTGGGACCCTGGGGCTGTTCCTGCCTCCCTGTGCTAGAGGGAAATTCAAGTAAGAGCCAGTGGGGAAGCAGGGGAGAGGTGCAGGGATTGCCCCAGTCCTCGGGGCCAAACTGGGCTGGCTTGGCTGCTGCTGAGTCCGGTGGTCCAGCCATGTAGCTGG
>NW_005842075.1:723922-724961 GCF_000455745.1 Alligator sinensis
AGCGGGGAAGGAATGCAGGGCCCAGAGCGGGGCAGCAGGGGCTCTGGAGCTGGGCTGGCTCCCTCTCTCCCTGCTGGCACAGCCCAAGCCAGCTCCATAGAGCACTGCAGGCCTGGCCCTGCACTCCCGATGCCCTGCTTTGGGCCCTGCTAGCGCTGGCCCCAGGACACTGGTGTGGGCTCTGTGCTCCCACCCAGCTGTTGCTGCACTCTGTGTACCTCTCCTATCACATCACCACTTTCTGTGCTTCCCTGTCCTCCCACTGGCTGCTCCTGTACCATGTAGCTCCCAGCTGCATGGCTGGCCTATGGGAGCACTGGGTCCTCACTGGTAATCCAGGGCCAGGAGCGGGGTGTGTGTGTATGCACGCATGTGGGCATCCATGCAGTGAGGGAGGGAGGGAGAGCAATGAGGGAGGGACAGAGTGTGTGTGTGTGTGTGTGTGTGTGTGTGTGTGTGTGTGTGTGTGTACACATGTACAATGAGGGAGGGAAGGACGGAGAGTGTGTGTGCTTGTAGAGTGAGTCCCACACTCGCACCCCACCATATACATGCACCCACACCCCCCTTGCACTGCCATATACACAGACCCCCACACCCCCTCACACATCCCAGCCACTCCCTCACCCCGCACACACCTATCCACCTCCACACACCTACACTCTGCCCTGCAAACCTATATCCACCCCCCATGCCCCCGACCTCCCCACAATATACAAGAGTAAGACTTCATTTTAAGATATTGTGCAATCACCTCTATGCAGACTACACAAATGCATGTAAATCAGGACAAAAATATTTTTGAACTCAAATTAATTCATGTTTTAAATGTTCAACTTTTAGAATATAATTTGGTATTTTTCTGGTTCCGAGATGGCAAACCCCTTGCTGAAAGGTGTACTTCCAGGAGTAAGGTGGGAGACTTCTGGTGGCAAACGTCAGGGGTTAGAGGGCAGGAGTTCTGGTCACAAGATGGCAACCAAGGGGCAGGGCTACCCTTGCAGCCCTTGACAGTTTGCCAAAACTCAATGAGTATCCC
>NW_005842075.1:724992-725726 GCF_000455745.1 Alligator sinensis
AATAATTGCCCGCCCCTGGTCTAAGTGATCAGTCCTCCAAGCATCTCAAACTTCATCCTTCCTCTTACCTGCCTCCCCAACAAATGCATGCAGGGCAGCAGGCTGCTCTGGGATACAGCCAGAACTCTATTGCCCAGAGAACTTTTGCCTACTTAAACCACAGTCCCCAGGGTGGGTAAACAGGAATCCTCCATGTTAGTGTCATTTCCCTGCTGTAGACCCTAAGTGAGGGTAGGGAGTGTGGGGGAGTAGAAAATGTGGCATGTACACTGGTAAAGTATCATTTTTCATGGGCTGTTCACAAAAATACCATTAATCTTGGCAAATGGGTCCCAGTAGTTCCAAGGATAATCCATGAAATATTATACTTTGCCTGCACATGTGCGGCAGGAACCATAAACTGTGGGAGAAAATATTATTTGTGGGGGCTGAGCCCCACCTGACACTCCCCCGCGCCCCCCCCCCCCCGGGCTGTTGTAGAGCCAGCATGCATTGTAGGGTGGCAGTGTTGTGGTACTGCCAGCTGCTGTGAAAAGTTGGGGGGGCTAAGCCCTGTTAGCCCAGGCCTTAGGCACCCCCCACCCTCACCCTGACAGTCCCCAATCCCTGGCCCTCCAAACCCCCTTCCCCCCCCTCTATATACTTGCCTTCATCTGGCTGCATCCTGGCTGTGCCCCCAGCAGCCGCTTGCCGGCTGGGATGTTACCAAAAGTCCGGGTTTCCCCTGCCGGCCG
>NW_005842075.1:725736-726537 GCF_000455745.1 Alligator sinensis
GCTACCAGCCTGAAAAGGCTAACCTGGACTTCCATGCGTCTTTCTGGCACAGGATCACAGCCCTTAAAAATCATGGTGTGGGGCTAATTTCATGCTATCTATATAGTCTGTGAAATCTTGATTTTTTTTTCAGGGCCCTACTCATCACCTCCAGCTGTGTCCTTCATAGGGTCATGTCATATGGAGCAAAGGGAATCATGAACTTTCCTGGCATCCTGGAAGTTAGAAAGTGGAATGAAAAGGGACCCCAACCCTCCTTCCCACCCTCTCTCGCACCACACACACAAACCTGATCACCCCAAATCTGGATGGAATAAATGCATGCACAAATACAGACTGGGGGTTGATTGGCTTGGTAGCAGTACTTCTGAGAAGGACCAGGGGATTACGGCACACCATAATCTGAATATGAACCAACAGTTAGCTTTTGTTGCAAAAGAAGCCAAGAGCATCCTGAGTTGTATTAACAGGCATGTCACTTGCCAATCAAGGGAAATGATTTTTCTTCTCTCTTTATCACTGGTAAGGCCTCAATACTATGCCCAGTTTTGAGCCCCACACTTCAAGAAAGATGTGGGCAATTTGAAAGAGTCTAGCACAAGGCAACAAAAATGATTAGGAGCCAGATGTATGAGAAAAGTTTGAAAAAACTAGAGTTATTTAGTCTGGAGAAGAGAACTCTAGAGGGATTTGATAACTGTCTCCAGCTACCTGAAGGGTGATTATAGAGAGGATGGAGATGGGCAGATTTTTTTCTGTGGCTTTAGGGAACAAGACTAGGAGCAATAGCCTCAAACTTCA
>NW_005842075.1:726568-730300 GCF_000455745.1 Alligator sinensis
GCAGGAGAATTTTAGGCTGGAGATTAGGATGAATTTTCTGGGAATGAGTGTGGTCAAGCATTGGAACAGCCTACCTTCAGAGAAGTTGTGGAATTTCCATCCTTGGAAACTTTCCGAAGCAGGTCAGACAAACACTTGGCTGGGCTGGTTTAGTCAAGGATGAGCCTGTGTGGGCCGGGAGCGATCCGAGCCCTTTTTTGCGCCGCGCAGGCTGTGGCCAGCAGCCCGGGCACGCTGGGTCGGAGAGAACAGGCGACATGCTGGAATTAGGCATGGACGCGTAATTATTGATTTAAAGATTATTTACTTACACCGAAGATGGTCGCGGTGCAGGCAGGAAAACTTGCTTGAGTTGCAGTTACAGATAGAAAAGAAGAGAGGCGGACTAGAGTTCCTTCCCGTGAACATTCTTCTAGCCCATCCGGTTGGAGGCTCTAAACTGCGAGCCCGTTGCGCCAACCGAAGAAAGTACTCGAACTCACACGAAGTTTGCTAGGCTCCGTGGAACTTGTAATAGACTCACACGAAGTTTGCTAGGCTCCGTGGAACTTGTGTGTTCGTGGAGTCCTCCAACTTGGGCGGAAACCACTCAAGCCTTTTATACGGCTAGCAAGCCAATCGCTAGCCGCCATGTGTGAATAATTTCACACAAGCCAATAATGGGGCTCGAATTAGAATACGAATGGTGGGAATTCTTTGCAACGAGCATCTCTGTGCTGCAACAAAGAAATGCACCCTGCAAAGAAAGCTACAAATTGGCGGGAATTCTTTTTGCACCGGGGTTTTCCTCTGCAGCAGAAAACTCCACCGTGCAAAGAAGCTGCAATTTAGCGGGAACATAATTCAGTGGTGCCAAAGCGCGCGCACAACAAAAATCACACCTTTGGGTTGTGACAGAGCCTGCCTTGAGCAGGGGGCTGGAATAGATGACCTTGTGAGGTCCCTTCTAACCCTACTTTCCTATGATCTCATGATCATTGTTTCCCTCATGTCTCTGAAGCCAGGACTTCTTGCACAAGCATGTCTGAGTGGTTCCTGACCCTTAAATACTTGGGAGTTGTGACGCCCTGATGACATGCTAACATCTGCTCTTTTTTCAGCTCAGACTTCATGGAAATTTCCCTTTTGTCTTATAAATGTTCTGAAGGATACAGGCAGGATAGGTAGCACTGGGTGACATCCAAGCAGACCCCCAGTGACTGCCAGCAATCCTTGAGGCACACAAAGATGCACTCCATAGCCAGCTGCTGAATTGATAGTTAAAAAATGTCTTGACTACCATGACTGCCACCTCACAAATCTCAAAAGGGTTTTCATCCAACAAGGACACTCCTCAAGAGAGTGATTGTACTTTTAAAAGAGCTACCTGGATGCAACGTGAAAATTTGCTGTAGTACAAAAGAAAATCCCACAAATCACACACAATTAGTTATGACATACCATCCTTCCCTGGAACCTATAGGGAAAATCCTCAGACAATTGCAAGCCATACTAGAACAAAACACAGTTCTTAAAGAGATCTTTCCAGGACCACCCATCCTAGCCTTTAAACAAGCACCAAACCTCGCTAATCTCATCACCAGAAGCAAACTCCATATGACCCAAGCCACACCAAATGGATCCAGACCGTGCCAGGACAAAAAATGCAAAACCTGCCAACACATCTCCACCACTCCCACAGTAAGTACATCCCACAACAGAACCATCCCCATCCCTGGACCCTACCCCTGCATCTCCAGAAATGTAATATATCTCATCCAATGCACCGCATGCCCTGATGGAAAACGTTTAGGAGAAACCAAGCAACTGCACACCAGAATGAATGCATGCTGAAAATCTATGAAAGACAAAACTGTTGAATTACCTATGGGTGCACGCTTCTTACAAGACTGTCACTCCCTATCTGACCTCTCAGTTCTAATCCTCAAAGGAAACTTATAAAACACCTTTTGTAAATGAGCCTATGAACTTCACTTCATAAATCTACTGGATACAAAAAATCAAGGAGTCAGTATAGACATTGGATTTATGACACGTTACAACCTGCTTGACATCTGATTCACCGAATACCTGCCTGATCTTACCATTTGCACTTCCCACCCCTGCACCCCTTTTCCTCCCCTCTCCTTCTTCTCTACCCTTTGTCTTCCTAATTTCCAGCAATTTACTTTTTCACAGACTGCCTCTTCTCTACCTTGGAGAACTCAGTTACAGCAGAGTCTCCCGTTCTTACCTTTGGCATTTCCCTGCTAGTTTCCCACCCTCCCCTCCCTTCTTTACCCTCTGTTTTCCTAATTTTCACCTGTTTACTTTCTCACTGACCTCGTCACACTTTTAGCTTCCTTCATTCCTTGGAGATCTCAGAACAATGGCAGAGACTCCCTATGCCTGAAGAAGGGTGCTT
The DNA here is from genome assembly GCF_000455745.1 of Alligator sinensis. Lineage (NCBI taxonomy): Eukaryota > Metazoa > Chordata > Crocodylia > Alligatoridae > Alligator > Alligator sinensis. The sequence goes on from NW_005842075.1 coordinate 728,973, forward strand.
GTGACTGAAAGCTTGCAAGGAACATTTTTCCAACTACTCAGTTGGTCTAATAAAAGATATAACATCTACCTAAAGAACTTTGCCTTCCAGGCATTCAAGTGCTCTGTATAAAGTTTCTTGACCCAAGGGTGGAATGGATATGCCAGATCCCCGGGTAACAGTGGAGAGATGATCGCCTCCCCAAACTCAGTGCTGGGAATCTCAGAGGTAAACTCTTCCCTTTCCATCAGCTAATGGAGTCCAAAGTTGCAGGATATGTTGGCATCACAAACCTTGCCCAAGCTTCTAGTGTTCACATGTATGAGCCCTCCCAGTAGTCTATATAGTGACCTGAAGCACCATGGAGAGGAAGCCCTTGCATTGATGTAGTCCCTGGCTCGGTGTGCAAAGGATAAGACAGTGATGGTGGATGCCATCAATGGTATCGACAGTTAGGAAAGCCCAATCAGCTGAATTCAACCCCAGTCCCTGTGGGTTCACAGAATAGATGAACGATGATCCCAGCATGTTCTTAATTGTCAAGCACACCTCCTGTACCACCCCTGCTGTGGACTTGCCCATGCCAAACTGTTTTGCCACAGGCTGGTTACTGTTGTGTTTACACTGTAACAATGGTGCACTTCTCTATGGTCAGGGGCTCCCTCATCATGGTAGTTTGCCATTGCAGGAAGGGGGTCAACTCAGGACAGATTTCCATGAGGGTCATCCAGCACATTTCATCTGGCACTGCCTGCCATCCCAGGTGGCTGGGACAGTGCTCTCCCACTAGTTGCTGCTCATCTGCTGTGACCAGTAACGCTGCTCGAGTGGTGGGAGTTGTCCCTAAAGCATAGCTGTGTACAGGTCTTGTCATACATTGTCATTCTCTTCAGCTTCAGGGGCTAATCTCAGATGTAAAAGCTGGAAGAAAGTGCACCTTACCAAGTAATCTGAGCTGCTCAGTTTTGCTTCCAGGGAACCTTGATTTAGCTGTCAGAAGTGGAGAAGCCTACTGAGAATGCTGTAGAAGAAAGATTCTCACCCAGTGCCACTGTTTTCAGGATTCAAACTGTTCAAGTAGTGTGCTCGATGCATGCACAGGCAAGGATCTGTCCTATGCTTGATTAAAAGCAAGGGACTGGGAAGTCTACTGTCCAGTGACGTTTGGGGCTGGATATGTGTTTGGGGAGATGGATGTATGAGGTAGACTGGTGGTAACCAGCCAATTGTTATCCATAGCAGGGAGATGAAACTGACAAAGTGGCTTTCTAGTGCAGGTGTTGGAAAAGCCGTGGGATTCTTGCAGGGCTACCGGACTACCCATTCCCCTAGGAACAACACAGCCTGCC
>NW_005842075.1:732253-733301 GCF_000455745.1 Alligator sinensis
TGCTGGGGTCGTTTGACCCCAGTACTCTTTCCTGCCATGGCAGGGGGTCAGACTAGATGATCTGCCCAGGTCCCTTCCGACCCTAGAAACTATGAAACTATTTCATATGTGTGTATTTGTGTGCGTGTATGTAATATGCAGGGGAAGATCAAGGGTGGGTGCTTTCAGTTGATCACGCTTCAGGAGCAGCAGTTAGAAACTTTTTTAAAGTCCCATAAGCAACTAAGACTCCCCCACTTTTCCTCCCTGCTCAGCAGCACCTCCCCTTTTCTCTTCCTCCTCCCTTGCTCACCACTGTTGTGGAGGTGAGAGAGAAATCAAGAGCTGCTACTGCATGCTCCAACTGAGTTCTGCACAGAACCAGGCTCAGCCAGGGACAGCAGCAGCAGCTGGTGGGTTCCTCCTGTCTGCCTGGTCCCTCTGGTTGTTCCCTGCCAGCCTGGAAGCAGGTGCAGGGCAGGAGAACCCACCTGTTGCTGCTGCTGTCTCCAGCTGAGCCTGGCTCCATGGGCAGCTTAGCTGGAGCCAGGGTAAGTGTGGATCTGGAACCCTTCTCCCCATTTCCCCCAGGTCAGATGGGAACTGTGACAGTGGCAGGTTGGGGTGGAAGGCAGGAGCAAAAGGGAGAGGAGGAAACATGCTACTGAGCATGGAGGAGAAGGTGGGGGAGTAAGATTTTTACCTGTTTGAAGGACTTAAAAAAGAGCTTCCTTTCTGCTGCTTTTGCAGCACAGTCTGCCCACCTAGGTGTGTGGGAAGGGTTAGAGCACAGGTGTGTAGCCACCCCTACAGTGCAGGTCGCTACTGCAACATATTCCTTTATAAAATCCTGGGTCCATCCATCTTTCCATGTGCGTCTGTCTTTATCTGTAAAATAGCACTTTTAAACTTAAAGGATATTTAAAGAAAGTCTCCAGATTTAAATGGTTGTAAAAGAAAGTGTTGGAGCATCCCAGTTCACGGGGGTGTGGAGGTGCAGAGCTGTATGACCTGTCTAAAAAGCATGTTACTCCATACCCTAGTGATTTTAATATTCTCCAGCCAGTGA
>NW_005842075.1:733332-747924 GCF_000455745.1 Alligator sinensis
AGGAAGCTGTATGTCTGTTGGCAGATGAAGTGCTTCATTTTTGAAGCTCTTCAAAGCACAGTAAGCAGACAAGGTTCTTTGGGTAAATATAATATCTTTTATTAGACCAATTAAATTGTTGGAAAAATTGTTCTTTGCGAGCTTTGGGGGGCACAAACACCCTTCTTCAAGCATAGGGAGAGTCTGCTGCTGTTATGTGTTCTCCGTGGTGGAACAGAAGCTATAGAATACATAGTTGGTCTAATAAAAAGTATTGAATTTACCCAAAGAACTTTGCTTATATCCTTAGACCAACACAGCTACAGCCAACAACCCTTCAAAGTACAGTGGCATTTGAAGTACTTCAAAAGTTGCATCTCTCTAGGGTCTAGGTGTTGTGTTGCTTATTTCAGTTCCAAGTTGAAAAAAGCGTGTTACAGAAAGCAAATGGATATGAATTTTGTTATTTTTCTCCCTTTGTATTTTGGTATTATGGCCAATTAAATTTCTTGGAATATTCGGAAAACCTAGAAATTAACTACAGTGCATTTCATTAACTACCATATTGACCTTTCTTTTGATCTTCTATTCAACCTGTGCGTCCTGGGTCATGTACTACTTTTAATGCTGTGACAAGCAGTCTCAATTTCATTTCATAGCCTCATATTTGAAGGAAAACCCCTAATTTTATTTATACCATTTGGCATAAATTGTTGATCGTTAAACGACGCCTGTAATACATTTTCGAAGAATGTATAGTACAATAGAAAAGAAAAAAAAAACAAGCCCTTTTTGCTGGTTCTGCTTGCAGGAAAAAATAAGACTAAATTCATAGTTGTACTCCATTTTGAGGTTTCACCCTTTCCACTTTGACACTAATTTTTAAAATGCTGTGCTTAAGAAAAAATGCTTTTGAACTTTACAATAAACACAATTAACAGCTTTTTCCGAACACAAAACTATACAATAAATAGTTACACTGCCTGAATGTCTTTGATATGGTATATTACAACAAATACTGCTGCTTACCTGCTATATAAATTAACATTTTGTTATTAATAAGACGCTTCTTACATTGTTACTTATAACACTTAATAGAGCAGTCCCAAGAGGAGACCTATTCCTAGGTATAACATTCCATTAATTATCACTTTCAAATTAGTAATATTTTAAAAATGAATATATTCTACTAATATATGCTAAAAATTTTCTAAGTCGGGTAGATCAGCATTTTTATAAGTGATAAATTCTTATCAGAGCTCAACTGAGCTGGATTTTTGATATCCATCATATCCAAATGCAACAGGAAATTTTGCCATGAGCACATGCATACTGAAATGCATTATGGAAACGTATTATAATTACTTCTAAATATTAACATATTATCCTATCAAAACAAATAGCAAAAATAATATCAAAGGGTAAAATAGACCGTACATTAATATTTCATTCTTATCATGTTAAGTATTAGTGATATTTTTAACAAAGAACTTCTTTACTGACACAATGATTGGAAAAGTTGAGTCCTGCACATTAAACTGCACTTTCTTCCTCAGCTCTGCCACTCAGTTGAATGACTCATTTTTCAAAAAGAACATTGTCTACTATTTGCTAAGATCAAATAGGATCCATGGTAATTTTTTGAAGAAAAGTAAAAGTGACTGGAAACCTGGCTCTTGAATACAAGTGCCAGCTTGCCATATCTATAGTGTATTTAGTATCTTGCTATAATGCTGTTTATAATTATATATTCTTTGTTGTTTTTTTTTAAATAAACAGATTTAGAAATGAAATACTTCCTTAATTTTGCTCAGCAACTAGTACAGAATGATTTGCTAAGTACTTTATTCCATGTTCAAAAACTGAACTAGGTGTTGGTTATTGACACAGTGCATCCAAGAACAGAGATATTAAAAAAATATGGATCTCAGTAAATAAATATATGAATTGTTTGGTTGGCTTTGGCCATAACTCTGTTTGGTGCTACTTTTTAGTTATTCGCCTAATTATCCTTTTAATATGGTTGATTAACAATGGGCTATTTCAGATTTACCAATGGACATTGACTAGTTACACATGAATTCTTTCTTTTAACAAAAATACCTTATCAATAACAAAACATGACAGTTTGATACACTGTGAATTTAAATTTACACTAACTCAGCGTAAGCACTCTTTATATCCTATTTCACATACTTAAAGATTCTTTGTAGAAGGTCAACACATGAAGTTGCTATTCCTAGCATGCTCCTGGAGACCTAACCAGAAATCTATTAAAATTTAAGGAACATATCTAGCTAGACTCTCTGGACTACTGTGATGGTGCATCTACATGTGTGCTTTACTGTGACATAGACCAATTACCTACAGTACTATCTTACTCTGGAAGTACTTGTGTGCAATCAAATGCATGTGTAGATGGTTGGCTGGGGTACGAGGGTGCTAAAGTTTGAGGGCTGCTTGCCAACTAGCCCCACACTGTAGCATCCTCGTGCCCCAGCCAGCCCCTCAGCCACGCTTTGTGCTCCCTGCCAGTCCCGGGCTGCTCCTCCCCAGCTCAGTATGCTGCAATCCTGCAGGACGGCAGTGCTGTGGTGCTCCCAGCTGCTGCAAAAAGTTTGTGGGGCTAAGCCCTGTTAGCCCAGGCCTTCCGTTGCCTATGGCAGGCACCTCCCCCATCCCGACAGTCCCCAATCCCTGGCCCTCCAAACCCCTGCCTCCCCAACAAATGCATGCAGGGTCCATGTGTAAACACTGAACCCAGGAGCACCTGACTCGGTGCAAACTATGCCAGACTTTATTTCAGTGCATTAATAGCATGTGTAGATGTATCCTGAAAGTCCTAACCTAGCTCAGTAAAATGCTAGAATGGACTTGAGAGTTGTTTGTTTGGTTGGTTTGTTGATTCTTCCTCTGTGTGATCATTGCTTATGTGCTGTATTACTTGGGTGCCTGCAAAGACTTTTACTAAAATCACAGAGATTTATTAATATAGATAGTTCTATATTTGGGGGCATCTTTGCTAGTTGTGAATATCACAACTCTGGTCACTGACTTGGATATGTTATTCAATAGTAGGGATAACTTTTATACTGCTTCTAAAAAGGGCTAGGGAAAAGAGATTCAAGGAGATTAGATTCATTTACATTTTTAATTTTTCTGTTCAATTTCCAGTGATATTCTGTTTGACAGTTAATAAGATATTCATACATTTTATAATATCTTCTTGCTGGTATATTCATTCTTTAATTTGCTAAAAAAAAGCATATCTTATAACTTTGCATCAGAAATCTGAAGGGCCTATATTTCAGAGCATTGAAAGATTACTGTTCAGAGCATTGAAAGATTACTGAATATGATGCCACATTTTAAAAGGGAATGAAATGGTCATTTATTTAAATTTATCTTATACCTGCCACACTGTCTTAATATTTTTTTTCTTTCCCAAGCTCTTTTATAGCACCCACTTTGTACACTACTTCTATACTATTCTTAGTGTTCCGGACTTTCAGTTTTTACCAGTTTTCACTGATAAATTCCCTGATTTTTTTTTTTAATTGAAGTTATTTGTTTTTTTTACTGATTTACACCTGTTTTTCAGTTCACTCAATTTTACCAGGTACAGTAAAATCCCTGTTAACTGGCATGAGTTGGGGAATGGCTGGGGGGTGCCGGTAAGGTAAAAGTGCTAGTTACCCAAGGCATAGGTTTCTGGCTGGACATGGCGGGGGGGCCCCAGATGCTGGGAGCTGGAAGCCCCATGGGGGGTGGGGGGGGCAGCAGGAGAGCCCGGCGCCCCTCCCTGCAGTGGGTGCTGCACCCAGCTGGTCCATGCAGGCCTGCAGGGCTGAAGCCACTGCCTGGGGGCATGGGATCCTGGCTCTGATCCCGGGCAAGGCGGGAGGTGCTGGTGCTGGTGCCGGGGTCAGGATCAGGTCCCCCTGCCCCCCACCGCATTCAGCCGTGTGTCACTCCCCACAGCCCCAGGAAAGCAATGCAGCTGTTGGCACATGTGTACCCACTTCAACTCAAACCCCGACTGCTCCGACTCAAGCCCTGGCTGCCCACTCAGGCCAGTCCTTGCTGCAGTGGCCCCAGGAATGGCCGATGCAAGCTATGGAGGGAACTGTAAATCAGTGTGTGTGGGGTGCAGAGTGGGGTGGGGGCGGGTGGCTCTTGCTGCTATATGCACCCTGGGAGGGCTGCAGGCTAGGGGGCTGTGCTGGGCTCTCCCCAGGGTGTGTGTACCTCTGGATCTGCACACCTGATGAGAACAGGCTGCCACCTGCCTTGAGCACCAGGAAGAGCCCAGCGCTGCCCCTGGCCCTATCCGGCAGCAGCAGCCTGTTCTCATCCTACGCGCAGATCTGGGGGTATGCGCCCCCCCAGGAATAGCCCGGCACAACCCCTCAGCCTGCAGTCCTCCCGGGGTTCACGTAGGTACAAGAGCTGCGCCCCCCCCCAACCACACCCACTGACAGTTCCATCCACTTTGCTCCCTGCTACAGTCCCAGGTGTGGCCAACGGGCTGTACTGTGCCCCACCCCTTGCCTAGTTCCAGCCTTATTCCCTCCCTCCCTCACTGCCACGGGATTTATTTTCCCTGATTTTTCACTGATTTTTTTTTTCACTTTTCTTCCTTTTATCTTGATTCCAACCTGATTTTTATGTTTGGAAAATAAACCTTGAAAAGTTACTAGATATTTTTTAATAAAAACTGAAATCTCTATTTTATAGCTAACTATTTTATAACTTTGAACACACATTCTCTATTTGTAAATACTTGATACCTAAATATATTACTATTAAAAATAGCCCATGGCCTTGTCCCAACTGCAGTAATTCTTCATATTCTTAATAGCCTCTGGAATCTGTTTTTAAACTTACACTAGTATTTATGTTACCCCTGAATTTGGCTCATGGTTCTATCCAAAGCGGATCCATTTTCAATTTTCTCATAATTTAGGGTCTTTAGATATCCATAAACAAGGCTATTTCACTTGTCAATGGGATTTGGGTTTTTTGGCCTTGTCTTACAGTACTTAATATTTAAGGATTTAATATTGCAAATCAGTTTTCTTCAGCCATATGTGTTAGAAATACCTTGACTGTGAAAATAAAAAAAATCCTTTTAGAAAAGCTATTTCAAGATTTGTATTTAACTGTTTTATGACTTCTTCCCCAGTTTGAGGCTCATTTGAGATAGAGGTAGAAAAAAAATGAAGCTTGCTATAAAATCTGCCCTCTTTTACTCAGAAGTGTTAGCATCCAGAAGCTGATTCAGCTTATTAGGGACCTACAATATTGACTTAGAACCAACATTTAAATACTATTGCCTGTTAAAGACATAATGTTAAACCTATGTTTTCTACAAAAGGAAATTAATATGATCGTCTTCTCCTTACTCTGGCATCTTTAACTTGATTGAGATGAGCTTTTAAAATAATAAAGTTATTACACAGAGGTCTAGTTCAAAAACATCTTCCTCCAAGGTTAATGGCTTGTCACTGAGAATACGATTTCCCCAGACTAGCGACAATTCAAAGCTCTCATGGTACTGGTGTCCGATTTTAATTGCCTCAATTTGATTTAGTTAAAAAGGTTTAAAACTTCTACAAATGGGTAGATGCCATGGATAATTCAAATATATCTTGCTGTATATCAAATAACCACTTTGTTTTTTTGTATTCAGACAACTTACTGTGTTTATGAACAAAAGGAAAAATAAGAATAAATTTTGTATCTCAAAATAGTGCTGATTCTTAATAAAATAGTGTAGGGGAAGAAGAAGAAAAGCAGGAAAAAGTATGCAAAGGATATAGTATGAAGAATCAGTGACAATAAATGTTATCCAGTATAAATCTCAGGAATTTACAGATAGGTTCCTGGGATGATTGAAAATGTCTTAGTCAGACGTACTGAGTTAGTCAGGCACATATATAGGCCAGGCACCAGTGGTTTATAGGATGGTGTTGAATGTGGCCCACAAATCTAGAGGTGCACCAATAGAGATTTTTGAGGTCGATACAGATAGCCAATTTTTAAGGAGGCGTATTGGCCAATACCGATCAGATTTCCGATACTCAGCCCAGCAACTTGAATAACAGTGTCTGGCTGGTAAGTCTCTTGTGGTGCAAGGGGTACCATGCCCCACTCCCTTCCCATACCCCTTGGCCAAGCCACGGCTCTGTCCCGCTCCTCACCCCATGTGGGCAGTGCCTGCCCCATCCCCACTCTCTCCTTCACTGCGGGGGCCTCAATCTGCCCCCTCCACGCTCCTTCCCTCCCCTTCCATCACAACAGACTGACCAGCTGAATGCAGCTCTCCAAGATGCCGGGCTGTGCTCCTCACTGCCTACATGCTGCACTGCAGCTGCACACATGTACGGGAAATTTATTGGCCACATCAGCCAAAAAAGCCGATTTTTCTGATTAAGTCAATTTTCTTTATATCGGTGCCAATCCAATATCAGACCAATGTGTTGGTGTACCTCTACACACACCCCATATGAATGGCCCATTACTGGCATGAGCTTATAAGCATATCAGCATGGGTCATGCATGCACAGGGAGGTCTCTGAGCTCACTGGCATGTCAGCACAGGCTCTGGTGACCCCCTGGGTTCTGGAGGTCTGAAAGATCCGGGATACCCTCTGGGCTCCAGGGCCACAGGAAAGCAGTGGCTCTAGCTAGAGTTCATGCTGACATGCCAGTGAGCAAAGAGCGCTCACTGGGCATGTTGTGCACAGCCAAAAGCAGGGGGGGGGGCGGGGAATCACCACACCCTCCTCATCCCTTTCCTGACCCTTTGCCACTTCTAATTTTAAGCTTTGTCCCACTTCTCAAAAAAGCTTGAGAATCAATGCTATAAACTATCCAATTGCAGGAAGATGCAACATACAGATTAACATGCAAAAATACGTGAGGGATAGTGTTCTAGAATTGTGTAATAGAAAAAGAAAACACTATCTACAAAGTGCCCTTGTAAGTAATGAAGATAGCTTTTCCATCCACATGAAAGAACCTGTGAATATGGGTAATTTACTGAATGGCATGAATGTAATTATTACTAGCCGTATGAGATACTGGTGACTTTTGTTTTAACGTTACAGGCATTGGGCTTTGCACTTGTGACTGAAACCCATTAACTGTAGAAGAAACCTGATGCTATTAAGAGTTCAATTAAATTCTCCACAAAAAGATTATCATATTAAATTGTGAAGGACAGGCTACAAATGACATTTTAACTGGAAATTGCTGACTCAGAAAAAATATTATCCAACAATATGTTAATGGGTGTAATTTTCATTTGTGTAACTACATTTTTTTTTTTACCATATTTAATTGAATCCAGGACAAGGATTTTTTCCCCCATTCAAGATAAAGGGGGAAATGCCCCTGGTTTTGGGTTTGAGTACAAGGCGGCAGGGGGCAAGGAGCTGCTGTAGCTGCAGCTCCAACCCAGGATCAGAAGGAGTCTCAGACACTGGGAGGGGAGGCGGTGGTGCAGCAAGTGTTCAAATGGTGGGGGTGACAGGTGGCACAGGGACAAAAGGTGATAGGTCAGGCCTCTTGACTCCTCTACCACCTACCCCACTTGTTGCTGCTTGCCTCCATGGTAGTGTTTGGGGAGGAGGGTGGGGGGAGTGAATTTAAGATGTCTTTCCAACAGTTAGATTCTGTACATGGAAAATTATAACAAATATATACATTTTCTGTTTATAGAATCTAATTACTGGGGGCAAGGGGTCATCTTAAATTTAAGTTTTCTTGGATTTGGGTAAATATGATAATACCATGTTACAAATTGCAATTATGAAACTGTACATTTTTGTGTTGAACAGTATTAATACTTAAACCAGACAAATAGAAGATAATGCAGATGAACTAGAACATGAAATTTATGCTGTTTTATTTTTCAGCATGGTATATTTTATGTTGAACTAACCAGAATTCTTTCATTTCTGTTCACAAAATATTTTGTTTACCTGAGTTTTTCCACCACTTGATCTACACTTGAATTTTATGTTTAAGGCTAACAAAACTCAATGGAAACCAACCTTTTGCCAAAAACCTTAGAATCTGGTAAACTTTGCTGGTTTTCAGTTGATAAGAGGAACTCTTCTCCTCATCTTTATAGGCCTTTTCTTCCTCCTTGATGTTTAAGTATTCTAGTGAATAAAATTGATCTATGAATATGAATGCTAATCTTTATTCTGTCACTAAATCACCATGTGTCCTTGAATTAAGTCACTGTACTTCCTCATGCCCTTGTTTTCCATGTCTGTGTAATGGAGATGGTGATAAAATACTTTCCAAGGGATATAGCTTAGAAATCCTCACCTTGTGCTGTAGTAGCATTTTTCTCCACAAGTAATCCCTTTGAAATCAGTCAGATTACCTGTGGAAGAAGGTACTGCTCAAGATGCTGCTCCATTTTACTGAAGGATGAGAGAGGTCTTATAGTAAATGATAATGGTTATTTGTTAGCTAGTCCATCTGGTGTAGTATATGAGCCTGGTGACTTCTCATTTCTAACATCATCAGATGGCATGGAAAGAGTCAGTCAGTTAGCTTCAGTTTGAGGGGAGAATGATATATTCCCTTTACTTTATTTCTCGCCTAAGCCAAATCCCCAAGCAGAATTTTCTAGCACAAGTGTTTTAAAAGTACTTTCTTCCAAGATTTTGCAACAATACTATGAAAAGGCTGCATTAAGGCCTTCTCCTGGTGTTTTATTTAAACTGGTCTTCAACTGAAAGCACCCCCACTGTCACCATTCTGTTTATCTCAACTGTCATTGTCAGTTGTGGTGGGGGTAAGTAATTTTTCCCTGCACGCATGAGATTCATAACAGTTGGACCCTGTCCTGTTCCTATGAAGTAACTGTTTCCTGAGGCCCTGTTTTTTTCTGTTGATCTTTATAGTAGCATGTACAGTAGCATGCCTGTTGAAGCCAGAATTTACCCATGCATTCTTGATTTGGACACCTGGCTAATAATCTGCTGATTATAAGCAATACAATAATGTGGAATCATTTGAAATCTTATTTTAAAACATCACAGTAAGGATATGTCTTTGGCCTTAATCTTTTGATGTGTTTGCTCATGCAGGATTTGAGCTATTTTTTTTGTCTCCAGCTTCACCAGGACACTAATTTTTTTACCTCAGTGTCTGGAGCACTCTGCTTTTCTCCTTCCCCAATGTCCACTCCCCCTGCCCACTCCTATCTTTGCTGCACTTTGTTTAATGCAGTGGCCTTTGATCTAGTTTTGTGTCCCACAAAATAGAACATAAAAGAAAACGAACCCAAAATTTAAGGAAAAGCCTCGCGTTGTTCCTCTTCAACCGTCTTCTAGATCAGGATTTAGTACGGTATCACATATACATAATGTCAAAAAAATGATAAAACTAATCATTAAAACATGGTTCATTGTTTTTATATTCTTAGTGCAAAGAAGGAAAGCTAGAATGGCATCACTGCAGGGCAGGTGTAAGGCAGCCTTGGCTATCTCACTTAAAAAGTTCAGCCATACTGTGCATTGTCTTGGTCCCTGAACTGTAGCAGAGGAGGGGAAATATTGCTTGTTTGCTTTTGAAATTATAATGTTCTTTAGGCTAGGGGCAGAAATTGCACATAAACCAGTTTAAGTGATCAGAAACCGGTTTAAACTTGTAACAGAACAGAAGTTCAGGGCACATAAACCAGTTGCAAAATGGCTGAAACTGGTTTAAGATAAATTTGATTGAATGTAGTATCAGACTTAACTGATTTAGGTCAAATTAGTTTATAGAACTTCTGTCCCAGATCCCTTCCCAATTCAAGTTAACTCACAGTTCCCCCGCATCCCATGATGCTTTGCAGCCCTGGACTGTGCTGTCTGCTCCAACCAGCAAGGTCTGCCTTGCCCCTTTGTTCCCTAGTGAGAGCACTATCACTCTGGGTGGCTGAGGAGGGGGCTGGGGGGAAAAAGGCTTGGACCTCTGGCACGGCACAAAACCGCCAGCTGGGTGCTCCTGGTTGGAGTGGCAGGGGGAGAGGAAGGAAGCAGACCCCAGCCAGGTGCTGCCAGCCTGGGGTTGGGGGGGTGGGGTGGAGTCTCCAGCAGGGGCTTAACTCTGTCCCCCAGAACTGGGATCTGGGAGCCATGCCTCCTTCTCAGCCTCCAGGCTGGCTGAGGGAAGTTGGGCAAGGAATGAGAGGAGAGGCCTGCACCAGGGCTTGGCTGAGCAGAAGCCACAGCCCCTTTTCAGCCTCCGGGCTGGCTGGGAAGAGGGCTTGGTTCCACCCCACAGAGCTGGGAGCAGAGCTGGAGTCCCCTTGCCATGTCCCCTTCTCAGCCTCTGGGCCAGCTGAGGGCCAGGGCAGAGGGTAGAAGCCTGCAGCAGGCTGGGCTCTGCCCCCCAGAACTGGGGGCCATGTCCCTCTCTCAGCTTGCCCGGAGGCTGAGAAAGGGACATGGCAGAGGACTCCAGCCCTGCTCCCAGCTCGGGGAGGGGGGGAGGGGAGGGGACAGAGCTTAGCCCCGCTGCAGGCTTTCTCCCCAACCAGCCTGGAGGCTGAGGAGTGGGCATGACTCCTGGCTTCCAACTCTGAGGGCAGTACCAAGCCCAGGTGCAAACTTCTCTCCCATACTGCCTCAGCCACTGGGAGGCTGAGAAGGGGGCATGGGTAGGAGATTCCAGCCCCACTCCCAGCTGGGCAGGAGCAGAGTAAAGCCCCCAGTTTCAGCTTTTCCTTCCCCCTCCTGGACTGTTTCTGGCTGGTGATCCAGTGCCAGGCAGGATTGGGGGGGTTTTCCCCTCACCCCTTTCTTAGTCAGCAGGATGATTGGTGGGTTTTTCCCCTCACCCCTTTCTTAGTCAGCAGGGAGATGACTTGGGAAATCAGATGGCTCCAGTTTGCTGCTGTAGTGCCCCCTGGCTATTAGTATGGGCCACTGCAAGGGGTCTGGCTGTGTTTCCTGTTTAAAAAGTGAATGTCACTTTACTTGGTTATTGGTTCAGTCTATGCAGTTTAAATAAACCTGCAAAATTGAATTGATTCAGCCTTGAGCTTTTTGACTGTTTGTACTTAGCCTTATACTATGTCACTTAAGATGCCTGTGGGTAATGTGGGCATCTGTTGAAATTAGGTAGATGGCACTAGTTTTTTTGCCAGATCCCATTGATTTCAGTGCTAAAGAAGCCACTTCAGCTGGTTGAAGTATATATGCCCTCTAATTCATGTAGGAATGACCTGTCCTCAGCTTGTTCCTACCTCATTCTAGGTGGTTCTTTTTGTACTTGGAGCACTTCACTCCTTTAATAGGAGTCCTGAAGATGTGATAGGAGTAGTCAGTTCCATGGCTGCTAATAGTACAGCACAGACAGCACTTGATGGGCTAGAAGGATTAATCTCCTGCTGCACATGGGGCCATTTTCTGTTTGCCAAATAAGCCTGCTCTTTATGGCTTAGACTGTAATATGTACTCAACTCACTGATGGTAGTAAGTACCATTAACTGAATTTTAACAAAGGGAATTGTGTTTGTATGGGAGTGAAGACAATGTCTAGAAGCCCTAAATAATGAGGAAGAGTATATCTCAGGTGGAGAAAGGACTTTTGCCATCCTTAACATTTGGCACCACTCGAGATTCTGGTGTGTACAGTACTGTTCGCAAGTGAACCAATTTTGAAACATCTGTAAAACGTAGAGGGGTGGCTTGTCTTTTTAGTCTGAAGTCAGGCAGGGTGGTACCTTAGAGCAGTGGTTCTCAACCTTGTTAGACTTAAGGCACCCTTCGTTAGATTCAAAGCATCCCAGAAAGTTTTCATTGTTTATCTCTACAGAAAAATAATAGAGTAAGTCTTCTGTTGCAGAGAACTCAGAAAGAACTACAACAGGTCAAAATATTTTTTACCCTATTTGAAATCTTTAGGTTTAACTTGTGAATCATGTGTAGGTATGTGAACACCTAACACTTCTAATGTTGCTCACCACCCTGGAGCATCCTTGAAAGAATCTCACAGAACCACATGTGAACGCCCCAAGTGGAACCCTTGCGGATCACTGCTTTAGAGACTAACTGGTGCCACCGTGCCCTATCTTCTGCCTTTAAAATGTAGGCAGTCAGTTTCAGCTAAGTATAGACAGTCAAAAAATCAAAGGCTGAATCGATTCAGTTTTTTCTAGGTTAGTCTAAACTGCAGAGATTAAACTGACTAACAAGTGAACAGACATTTCCTTTTTGGATCCACATGCCTGCAGTGACTTAAGCCAGAAGCCAGGGGGCGCTAGAGCACAGCTGTGGCACATAGCCTGGATGTGTGTTTGCTTCCTCTTCCGGCTGCCCCTGAGGTCTCTAGGATTTGCAGTCTAGAATCACAGAAGCAGGACTCTGCAGGGTTGCTCCTTACTACTACTTCCTGCTTACAGGTGCCTCTGATTTCTAGCAATAAGTTTAGCAGGGAAGTGGGGGTTTAACGCCCCCTCCCTGGCCCCAGATCCCACATAGGATTTTTCTGGTGGTGGGCAGTCGATGCCTCCTTGCCCCCAACCCTTCTCTGCTGGGGAAGTCAGCACAGCTCAGCCCAGGGCTGGAACGCATGCTGGGATGCTGGAGGGTTGTGATTTAACTTGAACCAGGAAGAGGTCTGGGGCAGAAGTTTCATAAACTGGCTTGACCCAAATCGGTTAAGACTGATCTACATTCAACCAGGTTTATCTTAAACTGGTTTCAGCCCTTTTGAAACTGGTTTATGTGCAGTGAACTTCTGTTCTGTTACAGGTTTAAATCAGTTTCTGATTACTTAAGACAGTTTATGTGCAACTTCTGGCTGTGGCCTTCAGGGTCAGATAACATCCCTTTTCATTGCTGCACCTGTTTGCCCTAATTGGCTTCAGGTTTTATTGTCTGTGAAAAGTGTCTTTCTATAAAAAATATTTAATTGCAATTTTTTATTGAAGCCAATTCACATTTATAGTATAAACTCACCAGTTTGGCATTCAGTTACTGAAAAGAGAGGACAGATGAAAGACTATTACAATGATCATATTAGATAATCAGTATGAATATGAAAGAGAAGGGTATATATGAATATGAAAGAGAAGAGTATACTTCTCTCTGAAACAAAGAACTATGTACACTTAGCATATCATACATATTCAAATAAGCCCATTATATTCAGCCTAACAGATTAATATTTTCTGAAACTGTGTTGGTTAGTGAGCTGTTAAAATGGTTTTAGGCTCAAAATACTATTTTTGGGTAAGCTTAGCAAGATTGGAATTGTGTTAAATCTTTCTTACAGCAGCAGAGACCGTACACTTATGCCACATGTACATGAATGATGCACACTGCAGCAAGACTTAACCTGTGAATCTGTGTTTTAGGAACCATTTTAATCATAACATATGCCAGAGGGGTTACAAGAGCTGTTGTGTTTTAACAAACAGGAACACATGAATGATTTTTGTGTATGTTTTTCACTAGAAAAGGCCCAAAATACTGCCAATAGTGCAATGAAATTGTTGTTTATAATCCATGTCATTAAAGCAATTGCAGAGAATAAGATTCTCATTCACTCAGCCATTTTGAATTGGTGAGAGAGCAAATTATCAGGTACTGCTTTTTTCCCATGAAACACGGACTCAAATAAGATGCACACCCTTTTTTCTTCATTCTGCCTTTCAACAACAAAATCTTCACTTGAAAGTACTGGTAAGTACAAGTGAGTACCAGCTTCTGCAGCAGGAGACTGCTGGGGGAGGGGAGTGGGGAGAGAGAAGGTATCCACAGCCAATGGCTAGGGAGCCCCAACTGTAGCACTGCAGCATTACTTTTCCTTTCCTCTTGGCAGAGGCAGAAACTATTACCATATTTCCTCACTTGTAATGCTTGCCCCAAGTTCCAGCTGCTAAATTTTGGTAGAGGAACTATGTGTTGCATGCAAGAAAATGTGGTAGTTTCTCAAAAATACATACACTGAAACCTGGAATTCAGTAAAATTCAAAACTGGTATAACATTCATGTAGTAGAGAAATGTTCTTTACCCACAGACCAACTAGAATAGCACAAACCTGTGTGTTTCCTTAATTCCTGTTAATTGAGGTATAACTTCAGAGTATAATTTGCATCACTGAGCTGCTTATACTTCTTCAAAACATTTTGTTCAAAACTAAAAACACTTGGGTTAACTCTTTGAAACATTTTTTACTTGGAATACAATGTCAACTTATTTAAAAGGTTGAACAAATGAAATATTAAAATATTTTGGACTACAGATATGGAGCTACAATTATCATTATATGGGTTTGGGATATTTTACAGGACATTTATTTCCCTCCAGAATGCAACAGTGAAATCAGTTATACAGAAGGATACTTTTTATATTTGGTTATTGCTTTCAGATTTTTCTGTACCTCATGAATTTGAACAGAAGGGCATTATGTATATTTTGCTAAGGTGTTCCTTATACTTATAGTATGCATCCATAATGGTGTTGAGCGGATGAGCCATCTTCTAACCCAGGGGTGGACAACATACAGCCTGCGGGCCACATGCGGCCTGCCAGGCCGTTCTGTCTGGCCTGCAGGGCACCTAAAAATTTTAGAAAATTAATATTTACCTG
>NW_005842075.1:748143-756378 GCF_000455745.1 Alligator sinensis
GGGAAGCCAACCTGGCCCTGCCCCACTCCCGCAATTCCACCCCTACATTTCCCCCCCCGCCCACACACACCCAGAAGCCACTGGCTGCAGCTGCTTTCTCTGCATGTGTCTGCTCCTGCACCACGTGGCCCCCTGCTGTATCACTGGACCACAGGAGCATGGAGCCATGCTGGTACCCCAGGAGCAGGAGGGAGGGAGAGTGAGTGAGTGAGTGTGTGTGTGTGTGTGTGTGTGTGTTCATAGGGTGAGTCCCACAAGCCCCCCCACCATACACATGCACCCATACTATACTTGCACTGCCATACATGAAGATCCCCCCTACCCCTCACATACCCCAGCCACACTCCCTACACACATTCCCCCACTTATACACATATACCCACATACTCCCTCACCACATACACACCCACAGCCCCCCACAAACCTATACTCAACCCCCTATTCCCCCCACACCCCACAGTTTACAAGAATAAGATTTCATTTTAAGCTGTTGTGTGATCACCTTTATGTACACTACACAAATGTATGTGAATTGGGAAAAAAATATTTTTAAAAATCAAATCAATGAAGGTTGTAGACATTCACTTTTTAGAATATAATTTGGTATTTTATGGCAAAACTCCTTGCTGAAAGGAGTATTTCTGGAGGCAAGGGCAGGGGCTTCTGGTGGCAAACGTTAGGGCTTAGGGGGTGGGACATCTGGTCCCAAGATGGCAGCCAGGGGGCGGGGCACCTGTCAAGGGGCAGGGTTACCCGTGTGGCCCTCAACAGCTTTCCGTAACTCGGCAAGTGGCCCTCTCCCCAAAATAATTGCTTTCCCCTGTTCTAACAAGTCAAACTCACCAATTTTAAAACACTAGTATCTTTAGTTACAACGTCTTTTCTCTGGTCAAAATACTGCTGTGCTGATACGATAATTTCATTTTGTTTCTGAACTAAATGATTTCATACCATACTAAAAGACGACACTAATTTGTTCAAGATGGCTAAAAGAAGGAAGGTTTGGGGGTTTTTTTGGAAAACATAGTAAAGAAATGTCAGTGATATCCAAATGTATGCTGAGAGAGCTTCCCATCTAGTAGAGTTTATATTGTTTTTATTGCCATTTCTACAGGTAAATTTAGAGTACATGTGTGTACCATCTAGTGCTTGATTACTTATAGTTTATTTTTAATGAAAAAAGTTTCTGTTGTGCATTTCATTTCTGCAGTAGGTGAATATGATAAATACAGCTCGTAGTGGCTTGGATTTCAGTGAAGGAAAGGGATAAGCTTTAATTTATTACAGGGGAAAAGCATACCTACATGAAGTTACCCTGAGTATCTGACACACTGTAAATCCTTGTCTTCATTTACTTTGCAATAACTTGTTCAGGTTCCAATGTCCTTAGGAAGTTGGCAGTATGGAGAGGTTGTGGAATAACATCTGCTACCTCACTGCTTGTGGTTTAGTATTGCAAGGTTATCTTGATAGCAGCATCATGTCCTGTAAGTAGGCAGTTTTTAAGATATGACTGTATTTTATAATATGGTAGTTAAGTAATATTTTTGCCAGCCGCTTTAATGGAAAATGTTAGGATGTTAAGTTGATTCATTTTTGTTTCTCTCTTTTACATATATGAGGATCCATTACAAAAGAATTGGCATCTTTTGCCAAAACACTGTCTGATGAAGCTTGAAATTAATGGCCACTGATTCTCCTCTGACATCCTATATCTTTAGATGTTCACTGAGGCTGTTCTCAAAGTATGTAAAGGTGTATATTTAAATCTGGGAAACAAAATGTTCTGCAGCTATTTTTAGTCTTCCATGCAAAAATGCATATTGTGTTAATTGTGCATAATATTATGGCCCTCTAACAGACCATGGCCATAATACATGATCCTAATCTAATGCTTATCATCTCTTCTGTCCACTGGTTTCCCTGCTACGTTTATGCTTATGATTCAGACCTGCTTCCACTGGTCAGGGGTAAACAGGTTTGGATTTATTTTTTCCTTTCAGCTTCCAAGAAGCTTCTTTTTTCAAAGCTGTTTCTGAGCATAACCACACCGTATGTAGCCAACCAAGCATTAGGTATGAATTGGACACTGTAAAATATCTGGGATTCTCATCAAGTGTTTAATGATGATAAAATGTAAAGGGGCAGAATTCTGAAAATGTTATTTCTATCCTGCTTATTAGCATTCTCTCTCATCATTTCCCTTTGGTAACCAATTGATGGAAGTGGAACTTTCTTATATGTAATTTCTTTAATGACCTCTGTTTTTGTGCAAATACATGTGTACACACACGTTAGCCCCCAAAAGCAAACATTTCCTCCTGTTGTCATGATAATGCTACAGTTTATTCAGAATCTCTCAACCATGTTTAACTTTGTGTAGGGGAATTTAATTGTAACAATTGTGCAGTGAATTTGAAAAAGCTTTTCTGTCCAAATTGAAGGGGTTATTTTGCCTGGCTTTCGATTTGTGACGGTTCTAAGCTGTGCACTGTGCCCAGTCAGAGAAGTCCACCGTTTTGTTTTTTGTTGTGTGGAGGTTTTTTTGTTGGTGTGTTTTTTTTGTTTGTTTGTTTGTTTTTGACAGGATTGTTAGATAAAGCAACAGCAAGATCATTGTTGGTGTTCTTGTTATTTCAGAATTCTCCTCGACTACTCACAGTAACAATTGATTTCTAAAAAGAGCTTTACAGGAATATTTTTTGTATTATGTTGAATACTTGTTTTTTAATTTGATTAATTTTTCATAGTTATAAGGCATGGGTATCAAACACTAGGCTGTGCAGTCGCTTCATGGAGCCAGCCATGCTACTGGCAGGACAGGGAATTGGGGGCATGGCTAGCATGGTGTATGGCCTGTTGCAGAATCTAGGGCCCCATTGGACATGACTAGTGGCAGTAGGGGTGGGAAACAAGCAACACTGCCTTGCTTGTCTTGCAGTCACTTAACCTGAAGCTGCTGGCCTCAATGACACCATCACAGTCGCTTGTCCCTTGGATCTGGTGCCTGAGGAGCCCCATGGTCTGGATCTGGCATGAGGCCAAAGCTGACAGTCCTTTATTGAGTATTGGTATAACTAGAGAGCAGGGATTGGCAACGTGGTGGAGGGCCAAGCTGTGCCCAGTCCCTGAGTCCAAAGGTTGGGTGTTAAGGACTGGATCCTGACAGTATTTTACAAAAAAGCTTCTCCTAAGAGTTACAGACCAAAGCCTTACCTTGACATTGCTGGTTTGACATAGACCTTGAGTGCTGCTGAGTGAAGAATTTAAAGTATTTAGCTCGGAGTACTCAGAATTTGCACAGTATCAGTCCCGAGTGTCTTCAGTGTGAGATAAAGAAATATATACTTATCAGAGGTGAAAATGGCCATGTTGTAGAGAACTTTTTCAAGCCATGGGTTAGAACAACCCATTTCCAGCTTGGCACAGGTGGATTTGGTGGCATATCAGTAGCAAGCAGGAATTGCTGCTGCTTTTCCCAGCCTCCCACTCCCCAGAGGGGGTGTGCATGCAGCTTCTAGCCAGATGGGATCTATGCCAGGTCCAGGCACCTGGGAACTGTGACTTCACTGCTGCCACCTTTTCACCCCTACCCCACACTCCCTGGCTGCAGCTCAGGCACAGCTTTCAGCCAGTGGGGAGCTGTGCTAGGGTCTGCACTGCTGCTGCTTCTCTCCCCGCCACATCTTCCAGCTGCAGCACAAGTGCAGCTGAAAGCTGCCTGGGCCTGGCTCAGGTTTCCACCAGCTGCAAACTGCACCCATATTGCCGTCAGGGGGCAGGGAGAAGCAATGGCAATGCAGGTGCAGCTTCCAGGTCCCTAGCCCCAGCACAGCTCCTTGCTGCCCATGCAGTAACCATGTAATAAGGGCTGCAGGATTAATGCTTTTATGTATTTATTCCATTACTTTTCTGTTGCTCTATGTTTTCAGGAAGAGACCCTATAGTTGTGGTTATAATGAAATAATTAAGGGTTTTTTTTATTCTGAATGTATGTATTAGGAAAAATGAGAATTTAATTTCTTCATTTCTTAAAACTAAAGAGTAACGATAAAGTGACACCATGCTGTGACAAAAGGAAATGAGATGTGATTAATGTTTGCATTACTGTGGCTTTGTTAATTTGGTGTAACTTTATTACAGCTGTCATTGTATGTAATAACTTAGTATCTCTACAGAGTAGTTTCATCATCTTTACTCCATCTTTGAAGCATGGTACTGGTAGAATGAGACCTTTACATACAAATTGATGCAAAAGCTCATGTGATTTTGTTGTTTGATATAAAAGCGTGCACAGTTGTTTACAAAGAAAATATTAGTCATTCTGTCAGATAAATTACAACACATTGTAATTGCAAAACTTGAACATCATCAATAAGCTGTTATAATAAGTACACTTTTTCTTGTGTAATAAGCATTGGATAAGGAAGTAATTTATTTTGTATCATGTTTCTTCCTGCTGTAAAATCCAGAGGTGCAAAATTTGCATAAATTGATTTGCAACATTTCTGGCTTGCCATGTTGATAACTTTCCACGCTTGCTACACAGATGAGTTACTTACATGCCTTTGAGGATTGGACAGACTAAGACATGGTGTTAGGTGGAAGAAGAACTAAGATTGTCTGATAGATTTGATTTATGTTGGCCATAGTTACTTATTCAGGAACATTTTGGGTTCGTCTTGTGATTACTTCAATATTTTTTTGGTTGGTACAGAGTGCCCTGGGCAATGGATAAAAAGGGCTTTCAAAATTAAATGCGTTTAAATGCTTTGTAATGTGTTGGGAGTCATTCATTTTGTTAAATAATAAAATACACTGGTATTAAAAACAACAGATTTGGGTACCTTTGTAGAATAGGTATACATGCATGTAAAAAACCCAAAAATAATAGATATGCTTAAGGACAAAGGGTCATCAACTCCTGCCAACCAGTATCAAATCGTCACTAATCATGTGGGTACAACTTATAAGAAGATGCAGAAAAATATCTGTTCATAAGCAATAGATCAGATCATTGTATTTTTCATGGAAGTCAATGGTTAAAAATGTTCTCTTAACAAATATAGTGCAATGTAACCAACTGCTGTTTCTATTTCTCCTAGTTTGTGGGGACATCCATGGACAATTCTTTGACTTGATGAAACTGTTCGAAGTGGGAGGCTCTCCTGCCAACACGCGGTATCTCTTCTTAGGGGACTATGTGGACAGAGGGTACTTCAGTATTGAAGTATGTTTGCTATTTCTTATTTTTGCTATGAAGCTACTTGCAATGTATTTTCTTGCATATGACTTGCAGTATATTTTAATAAATGCTTGGCTCTCTATGATCCTCATGTAGATAGCTGTGAGCAGCAGGTGGGGGGGGTAAGTTTATTCATGTAAAACATTGCTGCGTGTGTTTCTCCATTTTTTGTCACACACAGTTAACAACAGTAATAATTGGTGTGTAACCAAGAATGAGGGTCAGTTGTGCCAGGGCTTTGATCTCAGACAGAGTGAATGCATGCTGTATTTTTTTATGGGTTATTTTAATTTATAAGTGTTTAACAGATTCCTTTGAGAGGTTTAGAAAGGGTTGGAGAAGGGTTAGCTAAAGAGAATGGGATGGGGAGTTGAACAGCCAATCAGTACCATAGATGAGAATGTTATAACCAATTTTTGGAAAAGTATGAACTGTAGGGATTTAATGGGACAACTAATGGTCTTTATCCTGAAACTGGTCTCGGGCACAGAGGGCTGCAAGTATAGATTTCAACGACACAGAGCTTCATTGAAGTTAATGGGACTACAGATATGAGTTCATTCTTGTGGATCAGATTATAGGATATTAGGATTTAATCTTAGATTTTGAATGCCCAAATTTCTGCATGCCTATATGAATCCCAAATTACTAAATTGAATCTACTCCATATTTGTTAAACCCCAGTTCAGAGATCAACTTTGAAGAAGCAGCAGCAATGAGGATGCAATTTATAGCTGCCTGTCCCTAGTTTAGTTCCTTGCTGCCTCATCCCAGTGCAGGCACAGGTAGAGATGCTAGCAAAGCCTTCTGGCTCCATCAGCCATATGTTGCCAAACCCTGCCATAGATATTTAAGGCTAATCTTAAAGCTACAGCTGGTGGCTACATTTTTAATTTGTTTATGAACGTATTAATCTTAAATTTTGACTGTGTGTGTGTAAGAGAAATAACTGGAACCCTCAGGACTCTGGCTGATTTAAATACAAGGCTCATTCTAAAATATAAAATAGATCAAACCATAAAAAAAATTTAAGTTACTCATTTGGTAATCAGCCAATATACAATTTATAAAATAGTTGTTTTTAACAATTCTCATCCCAGCGCAGTCCTCTCTATCCTCAACACCCAGAAACTATTAGAACCAGTACTTAAATTATTAATTTTAGAGTCACTTTAGAGTTGAGAGCCTCTCTCCCCCACCCTCCCAGTAATCAAACTTATTACTGCCTATCTTGGTTAGACTGATGTTAAAATTAAAGGGTACTTCCTGAATCATAAGCATATTTGGTTGTGCATTCAGGAGTAAACGCTGCAGAGTAAATGGATGGCAAGGAAAGGAAAATGATTGTTTGTTTTGTTTTTTGTTTTTAACTGAACAGTGCATTTCTTTGTAGGGAAGAGGGCATAAATAGGACTTTCAGATAGTCATGTCCCCCCCATTTTGGAGTGGGGAGAAATTGGCTTGGACCATAAGGGAATGGGGGAGTGAGTTCCCCTGCATGAGAGGCAGGGCAGTGGAAGTGTATAGGGATTTAGATGAGGGGAAATTGTTTCTTTTACTGGGTGTATTGAATGTGGGTTGGCAAGCAGTGGGGTAGAGACAGGGAAGCAGGAGCATTAGTGGGTAGTCAGATGGTTTGATTATGAATTTGGCTTGTGCATATGTTTGTTCTTATTTAATTTTTTAAAATGTTGTTTCTATAACTATTTTTCTCTTTTACTATAACCTGTCCTGAGCATTTTGGGGAAAGGTTGCATACATACCTAATAAATAAGCAAATACATTGTTCCTGTAAATGTATGTAAGTTTTAGGGATGGTTGACAGAGATGGGCTTGGTGAGAGAGGAAAAAAATCTTCCTGAGGAAAAGTGAAGAAGGAACAAACTGAGAAACTTTAGGTTGTGCTTAAAGATAGTGGACGGCAATATTTTTCGGGTGGTGGGCTTGAGACCAAGAAGGACCAGGACTAGGAACTGGCTGTCAACATCACTTCTCACTGTTTGGCCATGGCATTGTGTAGGCAAACCACCTGCTGCCAAAAGTCACCAAACCCTTCAGCTCCAGGTGAGATCCAGTAGCTCCATGAGCCAGATCTAGCCCATGAGCCATATAGGAGGGGCTGGTAAGATCTTAAGACAGGGGCAGGCAATTATTTTGAGCAGAGGGCTGTTTTCTGAGTTTTGGCAAGCCATCGAGGGCCACATGATAGGCAGCCCAGGGCAGATTAATATTAATTTTCTAAATTTTTAGGGGCCCTGCGGGCTGGATAGAATGGCCTGGTGGGCCGCATCCAGCCCCTGGGCCGCATTTTGCCCACCCCTGTCTTAAGATCTTACTCCTTGATAAAGCTTTTTTTATTTTGACCAAAATGATGAGTGTTCTTGGTTTCCTTCCACTCCAAACATCCTACAACAAACAAAGCTATAAGAGAAGAGACAAAAATTCTGTCCAGTTTACCAGGTGTGTCACCTCACATAGTTAACACGGGAGGTGTTCAGGTACTTTAAAGAGAGCCTGTACCAGCTCTAAGATGCAATTAGAAAGCACAAAAGGAAAATATGTTGTCTGCGGTACACTGCCTTGATTTGCCTACCTACAGATGCAGACTAAGCTCTGCTGAGTTAATTCTTTGGTGTGATCTCAAAATGTAAAATTGAGGGGCTGTCAGAAGCAATTTGGGAGATTCAACAGATATCACTGTTCTTGAAAAATCACCTTTAAAACAAAATAAAATGAAAAACCAGGGTGGAATATGTCCAGACTGGACCTACCTTCCAAAGGTGGTGGCAGAAGTAGTTGTTACAATTCTGTAGTAGTATGAAAAGCTGTGGTTTCTAATAACACTTTCTGACTGCCTTACACTGAAAGGAAACCACATTCTTTTCACAAGAGAATGTAGTGAGCTCTTCCAAAATCACCCAGAGGTGCATGCCAGTCCTGCAGAGCAAGTTGCTGGTAGTGCTTGAGCCCCATCTGTACTATGCATTCCT
>NW_005842075.1:756409-767435 GCF_000455745.1 Alligator sinensis
CTGCAATCTTTTTAATGATAATGTTGATAAGAGGCTATTGAGGTTGTATCTAATACTCTGCAGTAAAAAAAACCAGTACAGTTCAGCACAGACATAGTTATGCTTCAGCAGTGGGTAAAAGGATGCAAAACCTCATGTGCAGCACTATCTGTCTGCAACAGAGCATCTGGGGTTCTTCTGGATGAAAAGGAACAATTTAAATATAAGCAGCTATCATTAGCTAGGTAGGAAATTTACACAGTAGGTGAAAGGAATTTGAAAATGCAGAGGGAAAAGTAGGAGGCACCAGATACATATGCTGAATGGCAGTTCTTGCCCCATGGAATTTGCAGGTAAAGACCCCTTCCTACAAAGACACGTGTATGTGGTTAGCTTTTATGCCTTTGATTAGGTCCTTTGACTTTAGTGAGACTGTTCACATGTTGAAAGCTAGGCACAATTAAGTTTCTTTAGGATGAGGACCTAAAAGCCAAGGTTTAGCAGATGAGTGAAACAAAAAAGAAAACAAAAAAATGCGCCAAAAAAAAAATCCCAGTGATTTCAGTGAAAGTTTGGATAAGAGCTACCAAATTTGGCACTTATTCATGAAGTAAGTTATTTTACAATGCATTGTTTGTGGTAAAGTTGGAGGTAGATATTTTAATAGGTCACTAACAAGTGGGCTATCCCAGAGCTGGTCCTGAATGTTGGCCCGCTCACTTTTCTAGAGCAGTCTGCCCACCTGCCTCGCCTTTGATGTAACTTAAGCTGTTCTCAAGTGGGAGATTGCTGATTTAATTGCCCTGATGCCAAGGGTGAATACACAGCTTCGAACCTCCCCTTATACCGTGTCCCATGCCTTGCAGATGGCATTCATATCCATAAACTCCCCCAGCCCCTTAACAAGGCCACACTTGTCCTCACCCAACCCAAACTTGGCTTCAGGCATCCTCAGACCTACCTGGGCCCCTGTGCTCCCACACTGGGGCTTCTTCCCATGCCCCCATACTAGGGCTTCAATACCCTGCCCTTCATCAGGGCCTCATCACCCAGCTTCCTCACTGGGCTTCTGTGGCTAATGCCCCTTGGGCCTCAGGCCTCATGCAATGGGCCTCAGCCCTGTCTTGGGCTCCCTTCTCATGGCCTGGACCCTGCCTCAGGCCCCATTCAGCAGGTCTCAGTCCTGAGCTTTTCTGTCTGAGTATGCTCCCCTGGCCTTTTCCACTCCACAGGGTCACCCATAAGGCAGCGGGGCCAGAGGCTTTCCAGTGACCCTTTCTCACCCTTCACTGGGGAGGCAAAGGTGTGGCATTTCCTGAGGACTGCCCCACCACAAGCAGCCCCACTGCACTATCCTCCCCAGCAGGGTGTAGTTTTAGGTCATGCCCCAGGACCAGGAACCTCCTCCATCCCCATAGTTCCTATCCTGAGCCTCCAAGCTGTTCTGGGAGCAGCAGTCAGCTGGGTGATGTTCCTTCGACCCCTTGCAGCAACTGTCAGCTCTGCTCTTGGGGCCTAGCTTTATACGCAGGCTCCAGCCTCTCCACCAATCAGGCAACCTCCTGCCTAACATGCAACTGCCTGATTGGGCCTGCTCCCACCTGCAGGCTACTTACTGCCTGCTCAGACCCTTTAAACTGGCCTGCACAACCTATGCTCTGCCAGTCATGTAGAGTAATGTGTAATATTACTCGTGCTTATGAGGAGTAGCGCACATTTGAACCAGACAAGTCATAGATTTTTGTCATTGACTTAATCTTTATCCAATGGTTCCCTTTTCCTCTCGCTCCCTCCCCCTGGCCACACCTCAGTGTTTTTTCACTAAGGATAACAGAGTCTACAAATTGGAACATCTGATATGATGTTCTTGCTTCCTAGACAAGGTTGAAGCCTCTGACCTTGTACAACCTTGCCATCAATGACCAGCCACAAACCCAGTCACAGAAATTCATTTATACTAATGACATCTGCTGTGGATTCCAGGCCTGGGCTTTTTTTAAGCTAGAACATATTCTGAACAGGGATGTCGCAAAGCTAACTGACTACTGCAAGACTTGGCGCCTCTAGCCCAAGTGTCAGTAAGACAGTTTCCAGCATTTTCCACCTATATAATGCCAATGCTGCCTGGGAGCCAAACATCTACCTGAATAGTCAGAGGCATGAAGCACAACCCATCTACCTGGATGTAATGCTACATCAGATGCTGAGCTACCATGAGCACTTCAAAAAGACAGTGATGAAAGTTAAGACATGCAACAGCCTTTTTAACTGGTTGGCTTGGGTCATCATGGGGTGCAAAAGCCTCAACCCTAAGAATGTCAGGTCTTGCCATCTTGTATTCTGTGGCAGAGTACCGTGCACTAGTCTGGAACTGGTCATTATACACCAAACTTGATGATGTACAGCTAAGATCAGTGATGCACATCATCTTGGGAACTCTTCAAACAACCTCTCTATCATGGCTCCCAGTCCTGAGCAACATTGTTTCCCCTCATATATGAGGGGAAGTTGCAATTAGCAAGCTACTGGAAAAGATCTATGCCAATCCAAGCCTGCCATTCTACGACAATCTCTTAAATCCACCTGCTGCACATCTACCATGAAGGGAGCATCATGACACTCACTGTGGTCTAAACTTCTGCACCAGGACCATGTGGCAAAGACCCTCTGATGTGAGGAATGGAGGTTGACATTACCACCAAACAAGTTCCTTATCACACCCTACAGTCTGCCCACCTGTCTTCAACCTGCCATGCTGTCAATGGGCCTTGCATGGCAAGGTCTGTGTGCAGCCAACCTCCACCGTTGGGGTCTTTGTGACAATCCAGAATGTAGCTGTGGCAAAACACGTGCCATGTCACATATTGTCAATGACTGCTCGCTGAGTAAGTTCAGTGACAGACTACAGGCCACTGAGGATGCTATCACATGGCTTGGCAATAACGCACACACTCACTGACTGACTGACTGTTTCCTGAATTGTAATTGATAAAGTTTCCATGCTAGTGAACTATTTTAAATTCTTAACTATGGAGTATAGAACCCTTATTTCCCCTTTCAAACACATTTCTAATCATGGATAAACTCATCAGAAGTATTACTACAATACTGCACTTTAAAATCTGAATTGTCTGGTAGTAAATTTGCATATATCTTCATTTCCTATATAGTTCATTTGGAAGCACAGGAAGTGAGACGCGTAGAGAAGAAACTGTTCGTGTGATATTTTGCAACAAAAGCAAAGCAGTATTGGGAAAGCTTACAGAACAGTTCTGATTATCAGAAATTTCTACTTTGACTTGCAGACTAAAATCAATTTAGAAAAACATCTTGTTTTTACAAGAGTGGTTCCTTCAGAACCTGGTGTTCAGTAATTTCTCTGAAGAATTCTAGCCTCCAAATGGTCTATTTCCAAAGTGCACAAAATTCTATTTTGAAACATCTTTGTCCCAGAGCAGTTCAAAGTTCTCCGTGTTACTAAGTAATAGCGGACTTGGTTCAGATCTTTCAGGACAACATGCAAGCTCAAATACATCATCAGACAAGTATACGGTAAATGTGAATGAGAAGCACCATGATTCCAGTGAGCTTGATGGTGATGAGTTTTGCCTAAGCAAGGAATGAAGGCTATCACACATTCAAGGGGAATCTCTTTGCAGAGCTTCCCCCGGAGCATAGGAAGATGTGGTTTGCATCCTTTACACCTTCCAAATGAGCATGTTTCTGCCTGCAAAACTCACAAATCCACCTCCTGTTTCTGCAAGACTTTGTGCTGCCTCTGCCAACTCAAGGAGCCCACTTCACTCCCTGCAGTTCCTGGAAGTGCTGCTCTGTTGGAGTTATGAGAGTAGACCGCTGTGCATTGGGTATCCTTAGAAGGAGAAAGTCTCTATGTGGAAAGGGCAACAGAAAAGGTGAAGCTGTATAACTTTTCCAAGTAATCTCGATGGAAGCTTGTCCTCACAGTCTGCTTGTTCCCACCATCTTTCCTCTTACATATCACAAAGAAGCAGAAAACCTTTTATAATTAGGGCTCTACCAAAGTCAAGGCAGCCAATGGCTGATTTTGTATGCAGAGCACAGTGAGCCCACCCATGCCTCTGACTGAGGGTCTTGGTTGCCCTGCCCCTTGCCACTGATTGGCTGCGAGGGCTGTCATGCGGCCCCACCTCTCCCCACCAATTGGTAGTGAGAGGCAGGGCTGTATGATGGTCAGCCCTCACAGCCAATCGGCAGCAAGGGACAGGAGCAGCAGCTATCTTATGCTGGCAGCTCCTCTCCCCCCACCCCAGTATACTGAGTGGCCAAGCTGCAGTGGCCACAACGACTGCTAGCTCCCCAGAGGGGGCTAGCATTTTATTATTGGTGACTTTTTTTTTTCAGGGAGCCTGCCAAAAGCATGGATCCCACCCTTTTTCACAGGGCCCACCTAAAATAGTGGTTTCTGCGGAAATCACAAAATCACAATTTCGGTAGGTCCCTATTTATTACCCTCAAAAAGGAGAGAGATGCAGTGTCATGGAAGCAATTTGCTGCACCTCACCACCACTACATCCCTCAAAGGCAGACAGGAACTATCCATCTCCCTGGGCCTATTTGGACTCAAGTATATGGCCCTAATTTCATAAAATATGAATGAAAAATAAAAAGTAATTTCATTTAAAAGAGATGTTAAACTGAAATCTAAATGCAAAATTGGAGTTCCAAAAGTGTTAACTAAGAAAAATAATAATAACAGCATTAGAATTCATTTTCTCAAGCCTGTCTATTTCTTGGTTGTGGTTTTTTTGTTTTTGTTCTGTTTTTTGTTTTAAATCAGGGACTCTCTAAGGATTGAAAATAGGGGTTTATAGGAACTGAGCATTAAACAGGAAAATAATTCAAGCAGCAGCACTTTGCATGTGATTATTTTAACAAAATAATTTGGGAGAACAGTTTGAAGAGAGTGTTTCAGTAATTAAGCCTAGAGGTGGTAAAAGAGCCTGCACCTGTCAAAGTAAGATTTTGAAGCAGCCCAGGAATATTCAAGAAATGGTAAAAAGAAAATTAAATATTCAAATTGTGATTCCCAAATAAGAGATTAAAATAAAAGCAACTGAGATTCTGCCCAGGGCAGTGGCTTCAGTGTTGTTTCACAAGAAGTTTAAAAAGTCTACAAAAAGAGAAATCCAATTCTTTGCTTTTTAAATTGTAAATATGCCTATGGTAACCTCTGGCAGTATGTATATACATCTTTTTAAAATCACACAAGAGAAAACCAAAAACATGCCTTCCTACCTCAATGGTACCTTTAAGTTTCTTGAACCTGAAGATCAAGAACCAAATGAAATCCTCACTCCATTGAAGTCACTAAGAATTTTTTTACCTAGTGGGGCCAAGATTTCATCATCTGCATCTATGGGAAAATTGCTGATGGCCTGCTTGCCACAGAAACTTTGTACTGACATAAATATTTCAGCTAGGGATGTGAATTTTTGCTGAAATATGTAAACTAGGACACTTCCTAGTATTGATGTAGTTTTACAAATCTAAAGGTGCTGTCCATTAATATAGTTTATTCTCATTTATGTGTAGGGATAACCTACACTGATATTGGTACTTACACCAATCTAACTGCTTCCAAAATGGTTAGTATTTCTCATTTAGTGAAAATGTTACTATTTTGCACATGAGTTAGATCTAAGTCAAAGAGCTATGCATGATAATACACTGTTTCTATTCCTGCAGAGCTTAGATATAAAAATCATTAGCAGGAGTAACTCAAATTTTTCCTTCCAAACATGTATTAACTTGCATTTATCTCATTTGCTGCAGTGTCACCCATTTATCTGTTTTTGTTGATTCCTCAGTCTTACCAGCTTTCATGATTTTATTGTGTTTTAAGATATTTTGTGCTTTTCTCAGTGCTTCAGCATTATAACCCCAGGAATTCTATTGTTATGTAAGAATCACAGCTTTTATTTTATCAAACAATTTCTAGTTCATATGGTGGTGAAGAACAGCATGACAATGAAACCCCAAGGCTCAAGAAAAAGAGGGGAAATAGAAATAGCCAGGATAGATGGATGGATTGATTGATTTTTAAGACCCATAAATTTTCATCTAAGCTTACAAGGTTTCAGTTCTTGATATTGGCAATGTCTGATCTATCTGAAGTTTTCCAAAGTTTTAAAGTTAGACTGAAGAATCATTCAAAGCATCTCATTGGTAAATGAAAGAGCAGGAGAAACAAGAATAGAATACACTGATATCATGGACCCTATAGAAACCTAATAGAGTTTAAGTACCAAAACCCTCCCCTCCTCCTGTTTCTAACTTACTACATTGTCATATGGCTACATTTAATTACAAAAACATTAACTGAAGACCCTCTGGTCATAATATTACAAGATAGATCTTGCTTATAGCACCTTTCAGCTAAAGAACTAAATGCTCACAAATATGCATTATATAATTCCTATGAGATGAAGTAATGTGCGTTTGAGGGGGGGGGGGGGGGGGGGTCTTTTTGCTTATAAAGTAAGGGGGGTTTGGGGGGGGGGGGGGAGGGGTTCATTTGTCAGTTGAGACAACGCTGTTAAGCAGTTTTTCCATGGTCACACAGTTAATAGCAAAACATGCAGCACAATAAAGGAGACATCCTTTTGCACAGCATTCTAGCCACTAAGAGCACTGACAGACGTGGGGAAAAAATCTGCATATTACCAGAAGTAGCAGCATCTTAGTAGGATCCAGCTCTGCAGCATCTGTATAGTTTGGGTGCTTCAGTGGGGCTTCTTGACACTTTTATCTAATAGCTGATTGAATCAGCTATTAGATAAAAGCATCAGAAAAGGCCCTCTAAAGTACCCGATCTATACAGGCGTTGAGCGAGCTGGATCCATCTACCGTGCTACCTCTTCTGGGCGTGTACTAGGCTCGGCCCAGGGGTGCGTGAGTTTAACGTAAAGCTCTGTTTGGGGTTTTGGTTTTTTGGTTTTTTGGGGGTTTTTTTTAACATCTGTAAGCACCCTTAGATAACACTAGGCCTTTCTAGCTCATGTAAAATGAAATTAGTGTACTGAGGAGCAGTCGGAATGAACACCCAGAGGAACAGCCAGAAAGAAAAGAAAAAAGCAGTCACCTAGCCTGTAATTGAGATAGCATTTCTTCTCTAGGAAAAAAACCAGAAACATTACATGGTGAGTCTCAACCAGTGGACTGCAGCATCCTAGATGCCACCAAATCCTTTGTAGGGTGCTGTGAAGTGTGAGGAGATAAACAGATAAGTGCAGGCTCAGGCTTGTCCCTGTTTGGCCAGTTCCCCACCCCCGTGCCTAGCCCCTTTGCAGGAAGGTAAGCACTATAGTTTATAAATTAGTTTTTGAAATGGGGTACTGCTCAATTCGTAAGTTATGGAGGCCTTCCTCAATCCAGTGAAGGGTGCCTCAAGTCCCAGAAGGTTGAGAACCACTGCTGAGCACAACTGCTCTCTGAATCCCTTGGCAGACATTGCATTTGTTACATATTATATGTGAGTATTGCTTGATAAATTACAATGTGCCAGATGTTAAACTAGTGTATTCTTAATCCTTATAGGCTCGGCAGTGCTATGTTGGCTAGCACTATGGAAGAAAAAGACTTGGGGGTCATCATTGACCACAAGATGAACATGAGCCTGCAGTGCGATGCTGCGGCTAGTAAAGCGACCAAAACGCTGGCTTGCATCCATAGATGCTTCTCAAGCAAATCCCGGGACGTCATTCTCCCCTTGTACTCGGCCTTAGTGAGGCCGCAGCTGGAGTACTGTGTCCAGTTTTGGGCTCCACAATTCAAAAAGGATGTGGAGAAGCTTGAGAGAGTCCAGAGAAGAGCCACGCGCATGATCAGAGGTCAGGGAAGCAGACCCTACGATGACAGGCTAAGAGCCCTGGGGCTCTTTAGCCTGGAAAAGCGCAGGCTCAGGGGTGATCTGATGGCCACCTATAAGTTTATCAGGGGTGACCACCAGTATCTGGGGGAACGTTTGTTCACCAGAGCGCCCCAAGGGATGACGACTAGGTAGAACGGTCATAAACTACTACAAGACCATTTCAGGCTGGACATAAGGAAGAATTTCTTTACTGTCCAAGCCCCCAAGGTCTGGAACAGCCTGCCACCGGAGGTGGTTCAAGCGCCTACATTGAACACCTTCAAGAGGAAACTGGATGCTTATCTTGCTGGGATCCTATGACCCCAGCTGACTTCCTGCCCTTTGGGCAGGGGGCTGAACTCGATGATCTTCTGAGGTCCCTTCCAGCCCTAATGTCTATGAAATCTATGAAATTCCAAAGCAAAAATGTGGGATCAGCTCCAAAGGAGTTGCTTGTTGAGCAGCAACTTGTTTGTAGCTCAGAAGTATCCCACAATAATTTTAATGTGTAGCCAGTTAGCATGCTACGGTTTGTCATGTAATACCTGCATATAACACATGGCAAATGTAACATCTGCCAGGGGCCTGAATGTTTAATGACTTGAAGATTTAGCACTCAAATTGCGCATTCAAAATTTGAGGTATTGAAAATCCTTAAACACTTGAAAGTTTATCCTGGTTGCTTATACAAAGTTTCTTATTACATATTTCAGGTCCTTACTTATTTCTTATCTATTGGTGGTATTGCCAACAATTTGAGGGGAAAACAACTTGGCTTTTGAAGCTGGCAAGTTTACTTGTAAACTTGGCATGTTTGTTATAGGGGAAAAAATTGAATAGTAAACAAGGAAGCCCAACATGTAGCTTCTGAAGTTGCATTTTAAGGAGCAAATAATTTTTCACTAAGCTTACTTTTTGTGACTTTATGAAAACTGAAGTAAAACAGTCTAAAGATCTGCTAGCAGTGCTCAGACTGGAAGGCCACTGCTATACATTGTTATAAGGGATCACAAAGGAAAATCAGGTATGAATAATGAATATGCTTGATGCAAGAACCTGAGGAGCATGTAACATACCGTTACAAGAATGCTGTCAGATTTTAAATATGATTTACAAAACCCCAAAATTACTATGTGGTCTCTTGTATAGTGCTGTAAGCTTGTAAAACTGAAATAAATATTTTTTTAAAAATGTAGGTCTAGAACCTTAGTTGGTAGAAAATAGCATAGATCCATTAGTTTCAACTGAGCTATGTTGATTTATTTCTCTGGGGTCCTGTTCTCCATGGTCTTGAACCTTCTGTAGTCTCTGTCAGCTGCGTGACATGAATGGAAAACATCAAATCAGAATGGCTGTGTTAAAAGTTCTTTGCACTTATCTTGCTTAGCAGTAAATGCAGTGGAAAATCAGCCCCCTAATGTGTTACCACTTATGCTGGTTCCTCTTCACTTAATTTGTTCAGAGAAAATAGGTCTATCAATTAGTGTTCGTTCACATTGTTACCATATGATCGTTGCAAACGTTATAGGAGAAAAAAACTCAAACACTAAGACGTTAAAATGGAGAGAGAGAGAGAGAGAGTGTTAATCTAAACTTAAATATCTATGTTCAGTTACCTGCTTGTGTCATGGAACATTGGCATTTCTAAACTGAATGAGACTTAAAGGGGTCTGGTTTTATATTTTGCCTGACCCATTAATGTTTGATGTTTCAGAGGAAGTTGCAGGAGTCTTCAGTATAGGATTATGTGGGATAACTTGTTCTCTTTGAAAAAAATGTAGCCCACCTCCAGATATTTAGGTGTACATGTTTAGCATTAATTATTACAAATGCAGACATCCGTATAGATGACTGGTTTCTTTGAATATCAACACAGGGGCTCTGCAGTGCACGGAGACTGTCTCCAAGTTCCATTCCCCAGCTGGCTATGGCACAGGGTGCCTCAGTGCTGATGCTGCTTTAGACGCTCCTGAGGCACCCTATGCTCCAGACAGCTTCCCCACCCACTGCCCTGCAGCACATGGACAGTGTGTCACCCTGCAAAGCGCAGAGGGAGGGGCTTGCACTACTACTAAATTTGTGCCACTACTATTTGTGCTGCTGCAAAGGCATTCCCCTGCTTGTGTGGACCCAGTCAAAGAGAGCACAGGTTTCAAGAACTCTCAAAGATGTAATGAAGCCAAATAATCAGTTTTGTGAAATCTAAATAAGAGAAAATTACTGGTGACTAGATGTCCATACTCAGCAATGTGTGGTTGTCAAAGAATTATCTCTCTGTTCAAACTCAAATCAACCCTCGAGAGGTACTCTCTGGCTAAATGAGAGTTGATGCAAGTGAGCCCTGCTAGTCTCAGCATCACATACACATAATACTCCATCAGGGTCACCAGAGTAATTTACTGCTGGCTTATGTCAATTGGATTTCCTGGATTCCCTCTCTGTATGTGGACCTTCTTTCTTCCCCTTCTCAATATACCTTCTTTCATGAAAGGCAGTAACAGTAGTGCCCACGGAACATGAGAAGCAGGGTTAACTGGAAAGAATACTAGGGCTTTTGTAGGGAGCAAGTTGGCCCCTGGGGCTAGGGACAGACATTCAAAATGCCTGAGCCTGAATTGCTTCAATCTTAATCTAACATAGCTATGCTGAACTGATTTGAAACGGGATAGATGTTCTCTCTGGACTGAAGAAATTCAGGCACATACCTGGAGTGTCTCAGGCTAGAAGTGGGGGGGAGGGAGGGGGTGCTAGAGCAGCCCTCCTTTCCCCTCTGCAGGGAGCTGAGTTGGGGCCTGGCCATGCCCCCCTCAACAGGACTCTCTCATTAGGGAGGTCTGCCTTTACTGTCCCAGGCTTTTCCCTGCTGGTGGCTCAAGGGGCGCCACCTGATGGGCAAGCAAGCCAGCTGAGGGCTGATAGTGATAACAGTCTTTTTATCACCCAATTAGCAAAACAATGGCTTCTCTCCATTACTTTAAACTTCTTAAAGGGCTTACTAGCTGACTTGTTGATTAGCTCCAAACAGCCCTAAGTAGTCACTGTTCTGTCTGCCTACCCCAGTGAAATTGCAGAGAGATGTGTGTGTGCGCGCGCACACACACACGCACACACACACACACACCCACCCACCCACCCCTCTTGGCATTAGCTCGCATA
>NW_005842075.1:768494-775234 GCF_000455745.1 Alligator sinensis
GAAATCTGGGTTGTGGCGGTGTGGGGGGGGGGGGGGGGGGGGAGCATTGCAGCTGGCTGGGAGCGGTAGGTTTGCAGCCTTCCTGCTACTGGCCAGAGTGCCCGCCCCGCCACTCCTGTGGGATGCTCCACCCGCCCCACCAGTCTGAGTTCACCAGCCACGGTTGAGTAGTATGGAGGTAAAACTGAATTTTTTCTGCCAAACTGAATTTGGCAGAAATGGAAAAACTTAATGCTTGATTAGACCTCAGAGCCTCAAATAGAGGGTAAAATATGATAGTCCTATTAATCTCAGTGGTGGGGTAAAAAAGGGTAAAAAAATTGTAACACTAGATATGTCTTAATTTGATAGGAAATGTATGTAGAACTGAATAAAAGCTGTAGATAGATGAAAACTGAATAATGTAAAATGAATAATGTGGAGGTGTTCACTGCAAACAATCATGTACAAATGTTGCTATTTTACAAATTCAGTAATTTTCATGAATTCTGATATTATTCCAGGGCAATATTTCATTCCTTATATTAGGAACTGGAGATCATCCTGTGTAATGGTTTCCAGGTGGTTTTATAATCTTTTCCCTGGAATTGTGAATTAGTAAATCTCAAGTGTTGTGTGCCTGAGATGGGACATTAATGTAGATGTGTACACAAATAAGTGTATACAGACATTGTCACTTAACAGGAGTGTAAACTGTTCACAAACCTAAGGATACCAAAATATAAAGAAACAATCTGCATAAAACATAAAAACAGCTAGATAAATCCAGTGAAATAAGGATAAAATATTTCATGTACAATACTTTTGAAAGAAAATAATTTATGTTAGTTAATTTACCTGTTTTCATAATTTATTTTTGTTTTGCAGTGTGTGCTGTATTTGTGGGCCTTGAAAATTCTTTATCCCAAAACACTGTTTTTACTTCGTGGGAATCATGAATGTAGACATTTAACAGAGTATTTCACATTTAAACAAGAATGTAAGTCTGCTTCATATTTGGTACCTTTCTTTTACATTGTAGTGTAATAGTTTGCCAGCTAGCTAAATTGCCATTTTTGACCCTGGACAAAGCAGAGTTAAAGTTGGATTAGTTTTACTATACCTGTATCATTATACAATCATGTGGCCATGACAGCAACATTATAACAGTTTGTACCATATCCTTTGATTTTGATATAATTATGCTTGCCTTTACTAAGGAGTTTGCAAAATAAAAAACAAGGTTGGCTTGGTGCCTAGCCTGTCATTGGTTTTCCAGTACACAAGTGGGCAACATGTCTTCCTTTAATTTGTGATAGTAGTCACTAACACATTGTAGTATTACCTTTCCAAATAAAAATTACAGCTTAATAAATTAAAAAAAAAAAGAATTTTGTAACAATTATTACTTAAAGTATGCTGTTTTCCCATCTCAAATGGAACCACTTTAGTGTATCGGTCTGTTTCTTTCATTTTTTTTCATGGGCATTCTTAGTTATGATAAAGGATGTGGTGACAGTGAAAAGCTGATTAGGTGTAAAGCTTCACTTGAATGGTGAAAAAATCATTCTGTAGTTCTGTAAGCTAAACTATTGCACAAGTCCACGTTCCCTTTTTAGCATACAGGGTAAAAGAAATGTTAATTGGCTGGAAGGATTCATGATTTACTACATTTAGTGTGCGTATTGGTAAATTAATGTTTCAAAGTAGTTATACTGTCATTCATTTCATAATGGTGTTTCTGTAGGTAATTATTTATAAGGGATGGAGTTAAAGTTCCACTTTATGAAAAACTGGAGCCAGTCTTTTTGGCAGGTGTGCTGGAAATTGGCCCTGTACCCTCCCAAAGGTGCCACTCTGGTCCTCTTCCTCTGCTCAGCTGCTGAGGAAGTCGGTTTTTGCTTCATGTCCTGTGCTCCCTGCCTGATCTCCTGCTTTACTTTCTGGTTCCTGTCTGTCTCCTCTCTGACCTGCCATGTGCTACCTGCCTGTGCTACTTGTGGCACTTCATACTGTAGATTGGCTGTCCCAGTCATAAACAGTGATAACCTTTCTATATTTTAAAATGTTCTAAAGAACTTCATAGCAGAAGTTTAATTCCATTTTAAAAGGGATGGTTTAGTTCTGTAGAAAATATTCTATATTAAATTTTACAGTTTTCTTACTAATTCTTTTGTAACTAGTCAGGAGCAGCTTCTCAAAGACATAGAGGTGCCATAATCATCTTGTGAAATAAAATTCATTAATTTCAATGGGAGTTTGGTGCCTAAAAATCTTTGAGCTGCACAGTAGCGCTATAAGCCAAGCTTCTTGGTTTCCTTTTTATTAATGTCTTTAGACTTTTTCCATAAGCAGGTAATAGTAACCCAAAATGTCCCTGTGTGTACAGAACATGAAACAAATAAACTATAGCTGTCTAGTAATTTCTGTCACTTGTATAAAGGTTCAAACAAATATAGTTTATGGCACAAATCTGTTTCCATTGAAATAATTTGCTTCTTACTCATTGATTAGAGAGCTAAAACTTTTAATATATAGTACTATCTTTTCTTGTAAATGCTGAACACCATTTTATTATATTATTTTAATATCTGAAAGGTAAAATAAAGTATTCAGAACGGGTATATGATGCCTGCATGGATGCCTTTGACTGCCTGCCTTTGGCTGCTCTGATGAACCAACAATTCCTATGTGTACATGGCGGCTTGTCTCCAGAGATCAACACTTTAGATGACATCAGAAAAGTAAGTCTGGATCGTGCTGAAGTCTAATAAGTCAAAAACTAAAACAACAAATAATAGAACATGTCTTGTTTTATTGTTAATTTATGCAGGAGTTACAGGGGAAAATGATTGGTTTCTCATACCACTATTGAGTTAAACTAACCATGAACATTATCCGGTTTTCACTGTTTTTATAAAAAAGAAAAATAAGAAAATGCTACAATTTGTAATTTTATTTTGTTGAAAAAAACATTATTATTAACAATAAAATATAGGATTTATTGTCCTTCCTTCCTGAAAAATTAATTTACGTAAATAGCTGTTGATGAGTCACTGAGCATGGAGTTCATTTTCATATCGGTCATTTCTTTTGGTTTGCTTCAAGCTTCCTATTTGTTGTGTGTACCTGGCATTGTACGGTTCCTTAGTGGCGCTATAAAAATAAATATTTTTACATCTAAGAGGATAAGATGTTTCTCTGCTTACCTCCAGTGTAAAGCCAAAATTGCTCCTGAGTTTCTTACTAATCATGATGGAAATTGTTGGGTAGGGAATTATTTTGAAAATCTGGCCCTGTTCTGGGTTACTAAATGATAATTAAACTAATTTTAAAATCTGGTCCTGATTGTAGGTTCAAAAATTGGGCCCAGAGTTCTGGATTCTGCTCTCTAACATGTATTATTGAACATAATAAGCTACTGTCATTGGATGGATTGTAGAGTCAAAAAGCTGTATTCTGTTTTTCATTCTCATTGATCTCAGTACTTGTTCTGCTGTGGAGCAGAATAGACACTGGTTGCATCTACACATGCACTTAACTGTGGAGTTGACTAATTAGCTCAGCAGTAAAGCATCACCATCTACACGTGCAATGCTATCAGGCCACATTAAACTAACTCCACTAGAATAATATTAACCGACAAAAGAACTATCCTATGGTGGAGTTTACCTCAAGGAGTGTGTAGATGGTGACTACAGCTGGCTAGTCCCACACTGTAGCACCCTTGTGCACCAGCCAGCCCCTCCACAGCAGAGTGAGCTGGGATAGAGCAGTTCGATACTGACGGGCCTCCTACCAGCTGGGCTCCGCCACCCCAGCTTAATGTACTATGGTCTCATGCACATGTGTAAATGCTGCACCAGGAGCAATAAACTCCAGTGTGAATTGTGCTGGAATTTATGCAGGTGCACTAATTTCACATGCAGCTGTGCCCACTGTTCATTAATTTCTTCCTTCCATAGTATATTGTTTTTTCTTGAAGAACAGAAATATTAGGAAGAACAACTGATTTGGTCAAAATACAGGGGGATCAAGATCAGAGTTAGAGATCGCTTTGTTAAAAGTGAGTGTCTTCTTTAGAACATTGATATGTGTTAAGAAGTTGGCTTTCCACAGCAGAAGAGATAGGGCCTTGTCACATGGGACACTTAGCACATGTTTTACCTGAAATTGTAGTAAGCATTACTGTTGTATTATAATCTGGACAGGACTGGAACCAACTTTGCAATGATATAATCGCACTTAGCATGTATTTTACTACTTGAACATGCAGGTGCTCACATTTTGAGTGCAGTTTACATGTCATAAGTATAATGTGTGACATGAACCATAGGTGCTCATTTATGTATTGCTTTGAATTGCAATGCAAAGCACTTTTTCCATATAGGATTCTGATGCCTAGGGTTACCTGAAGAACATTTGTCTTTAAGGAGATCAGTGAGGTACGACTGTTGTTGTAGCCATGATGGTCTAAGTTATATGCATGAATGTTGCCATAAGATATTGCCAAAGAAACCTTGCTTTGAGATCAGCAGTCCAATGTCTTCATGCTTTCTTGCCAGGCTTTTTTCTCCCAAGTTGGAGAGTATCATATCCTGTTTTGACATTAAGACCCCCTCTACATGTGCAGGTAAAGGTGTGATGGGATCTAATGCATGATCCAGACAACAGTGTCTCTTGCCATGCTATGCACGCAAGGCAGGAGGTGCAGTTGTGGGATCATGCATAAGATCCCATTGCACCTTGTTGTTGGTGTAGGGGGAGCCTGATCTAGGGCTCCCCCTGCACTGGCAAGAAGCAAGCTCCTGTGGCTGGGAGCCCCCCACACCCTAGTTGAGGGGCTCTCAACTGCAGGGTTGGGGGTTGGGACCGCAGTCTCCTTGCCCTGGGGGTATGTAAAAAACCCAAGATGGGAAGATCACTGAAGGGGCAATCTCCATGCACCAATGGTGTGGGAAATCCCTGAGTTGGGAGTATCACCACAAGTTTCCTGCATCCCTCGGGTGATTATATTGCCCCTGGGGTGATCCTCCCTGCTCTGGGGGTTTGTCAGGAGGCATGCTTTGGGGATTCAGTGTCTGTGGCTAGGGGACTCTAGATCCCAGAAGCTGCAGGGTGCTGCCATGACCCAGTGCCTGCAGCTGCTGTGACTGAGAGTCCCCAGAAGTTGCAGGACTCAGACCTAGCTGAGCAAGGCATCTCTGGAGCTGGAAGCCCTGTCATCATCTGGTGGGGTTTCCAGCTGCGGAGGAGACCCTGCTACACATGCAAATTAATGCTCAATAGCAATGAGCTGTAAAGTTAGTACACATTTTCAAGGTCTAACTTCATAATTGGTAGAGCTTTATATCATGTGCATTGCCTATGTAGCTGGTCAGTTAATTGCATGGTACCTGTAACCTGTAGAAGGGGCCTGAGGCAGAGATTCATTTCTCTTGACCTTTTCCTATGGAAAGACCTATTTTCTGTTCTGAAAATAATTTCTAAAAACTTTTCATTTGTCCTCTTAGGGCGCATCCAGATGAGTGCGTATGTGCCTCTTGCAGCGTCTCAACCCCCTTTGAGATGCTGCAAGAGGCACGTGCAGGAACAAAAAAAGTTCCCTGCACAGCAAGTTTGCAGCATGGGGGCAAAATTAGACCTGTGAGTATCCAGGGGTCAAAAAATACCCTGGGGGAAAAAAGCGGGGCATAGTCTGGGACCATGGCCTGAGGCAACCAGAGGCTCAGTCCTCCAAAGAGACACCCTGGTAGCCAGCCAGAGTGTCTCTATGGCTGGTCCTCATCCTGGTACTGAAGCATGCAGGGCAGGCAGTGGTGCAAGCTGTAGGGATCTGGACCCGGCTTCATGCCAGGTAAGTAAAGAGTAGGGCGGCTGGAGGTGCGGGGGAGGGAGGGAAACGGGGGGAAGGGAGGCCCACCTGGCCCCAGCCTCCATTCTCCCAACTCCTCATTTGTTCCCGCATCCCCCGCTCACTTGCCTGCCTGGCCCCAGCCCCCCGCACTCACCAGAAGTAGCAGTGGTGGTGGGAACTGCTCGGGGCTTCATGGCAAAGCCCCCCTGTGCGGGGGGCAGCAGGACTCAGCCCCAGCTGCCTGGCACCTGTTCTGCCACATCGTGCATGTGCACCTGGCTTGACAGGGTACCCCATGCTGTCTCAGAGCTCCGGCCACTCAAGCTAAGTAGCGCTGAGCCCCGGGTGACGGCTGCAGCACCCCTGAGCTGCCAGACAATGCTTGGCACCCTGCAGAACTGGGCCATACCCACACAACGCAGAGGTTGCAGTGCAGGTGCCAGGTAGCCAGGGCCAAGCCCCGCTACCCCACACCACGAAGTGAATGCTGTGCCATGAGGCCCTGAGCAGCCCCGACTGCCGCCGCTGCTGTTGGTAAGCTGCGGGCAGTGCGGGAGGCTGGAGTCAGGTAGGGGAGTGATGGGGCATGGGCAGGAGCTGAGAGGGGGAGCAATCAGGAGCCTGGAGCTGACCGAGGGAATCCCTTAATCATCTCCAGCCTCCCGATTGCTCCTCTGCTTGACTCCAGCCTCCTGTTCATTCCCCTGCTCATCTCCAGCCTCCTGAGGCTGGAGACAAGCAGAGAAATGAGCAGGGGGCTGGAGACAAGCAGGGGAACGAGCAGGGGGCTGCAGGGAGGGCAGTCTATGTGCTGTGTGGGGGAGGCAGGGGACCCACCCCTCCTAAACAGTCCCCACACCCACAGTCCCCCCCCCCCCCTGTACCCCCACACCGACCTGCTTCC
>NW_005842075.1:775526-788979 GCF_000455745.1 Alligator sinensis
AGCCCCCCCCCCCACAGCCCCCCCCCCCACATTTACCCACACACTGACCTGCTTCCCCCCAGATCCCTCCATACCTACCCACATCTCCCCACTTCCCACCACCTTCCTGCAAACCATACATCCCCCTATCACACACCCACCATGTGATAAGGAAACCAAAAGCAAACATTAAAACATATAGGTTGTTAGGATTTACTTTATTATGATGCTAGAAACACTAGTAGGCTTCCTTTAACATTGTAAATATAGCAATAAAACATTGCCCATCTGATCAGTCCCTCTCTTTTGTTCTAATTGTGGAAGAATGTGGATTTGGGGGTATTTTAAAAAGTGAATTTGGGATGTTGTTTCAGCAGTCCATTTGGCACAACGGGTAGTGTCCCCAGATACTAATTGCTCAGGCCCCAGAAGTTTCTGAGGGCAAGTAGCCCTGAGCTGCTGGCCAGGGCAAATTTTTCTTCTCCTCCAGCCAGCACAGGTGCTGACCTCAGGCTCTAGCTCCCCCTGGCTGCAGGTTCAGGAGGAGCCAGGCAGGGTTATTTTGCCCCAAGTGGCACAGTTTGCTCCACAACGAAGTGCATGTCTGGGCATGTGTGCGGAGGCAAAAAGCCCCAGCTCAAATTTGCACCACTTCTATTTGAGCTGCTGCAAGTGGTTAAGCCCTTAAACTTCCAAGAAAAATATTGACTTCATCAGAGCAGTATCTCCAGATTGTATTAAGTAACACATGTTCAGCTCTCGTAGGACTTTTAATTAGAAAGCATGACACACCATTTGTTTGGACTTCATTTCTGATGAGTAATGTATGGCAGCTTATAACACCTCTTCATTATTTGAACAAGTAACTATAGATTCCTTAAACTAAAATCTTTTCCTAAATGTTTGGTCTTTTAGTTTATACATTCTGTAATTAGAAGTGCACTAAAATTTCAGTCTGTTATCGGATCAGCAGCAGTATAAAGACAATTGAGTGTATCGGAAATTGGTCTGATATGGCCAATAATTTGGCCAATAAATGCCCGTGCATGTGCACAGTCGCAGCGCAGCATGTAGGCGGTGAGGAGCACAGCCTGCAGCTTGGAGAGCTAAGTGCAGCTGGTAAATCTGTTGTGGTAGATGGGGAGGGAGAAGGGAAGAGGCATGCAGGGGGCAGATCAAGGCCCCTGTGGTGAGGGAGGGTGTGGGGCTGGGGCTTAGCCAGAGGCTGGAGCAGGTGCTGCCCAGCTAGGGTGGAGCAGGTGCAGGACGGAGCCACGGCTCATCTGGGGGGCGTGTTGAGGAGGGGCATGTGCTGCTGGATCTGCATGGGTTGAAGGGGCTGCCACTGTGGGCTGGGGCTAGGGCTGTATTGAGCTCTACCTGGCATATGCAGGGTTTGGGCTGGGGCTGTGCTCGGGGTGCACAGCAGTGGCACTGGAGGGTGGGTTATGGCAAATTTTGGGGTGGCTATAGTGCCTTCCACCCATAGCCCCCACCCTGTGCCTCCACCCACCCCAAGCACAGCCTAGCCCAGCCCCCACCAGGAAGAGCCCGGCGCAGCCCTGGCCCCGGTCCCAGCTTGCAGCTGCAGCCTGCCCTGCCCATGCCCTGCACAGATCTGGGGGCACATGCCCCCCGCTACCATGCCCTCCCAGGCTGCACACTGTGGCAGGAGCCGCCCCCTCACCCCCTGGATGAACTGAGGCTCCACCCCACATCCTGCCCCGGCTGGGCAGCACCTGCCCCAGCCCCACTCCCTGCCTCACTGCAGGGGCCTTGATCTGCACCCTCCTCCCCTTCCACCACAACAGACTTACCAGCTGCACACAGCTCTCCATGCTGTATCAGAAATCGGATAGGACCTGTCTCATGTGGCTAAATTAATTTTTG
Organism: Alligator sinensis; assembly: GCF_000455745.1. Lineage (NCBI taxonomy): Eukaryota > Metazoa > Chordata > Crocodylia > Alligatoridae > Alligator > Alligator sinensis. The sequence goes on from NW_005842075.1 coordinate 777,396, forward strand.
ATTGTTGCTTTGAAGAAATCCAGCCATTCACATGCTACAAGATGATTTCTTTTGCTGACCCTTCTTTCTATTATCCAAGTTATATAGCTCAAGCTATCATCTGCCTCAGTTCATGATATAACCACTATTGCTACAATCAGTGAAGGACTTTCATATGAATTGTCCAAAAAATCAACACAGATTGACCTTTTCTTTTTTCCAATTTAAAGGAAATGGAAAATTTTATTTCTCCTGGACAGAGCCTTGTCTGGGGTTTCTTCAAAAAGGCTTAATTTTTGGCTTAATTCTCTGAGTGCTTTTGAAAATCTTGCCCTTAAACAATTTTTATATCATGAGGTGATTTTTATGTTCATTACTCAAGGTTTTAATCCTAGAAGTTACCTGAACTAGTCAACAATCACCAATAGTGTTGTGAAATCATCTACAAATTTATCTCTTGTTTAAAAGAAACCAAATAAAGAATCTAATAGAATCCTATTGTTCTGAGTGCATTACTCTGATATTCTGCCATATGTAGTGATACCGAGATTAATGGAGAGAGAGAGAGAGAGAGAGGTTCTTTCTATTTCAAAATATTTGGGAGACTTGGAAGATGCTACAATGACACTATAAACTGTGGAAGCAATCTCATTTTGTTAATGCTCTATATCTGAAAACTGAAGCTGTAATTCTTAGGAATTCTTGCCATGTCTTTAGTAGCGCTGCATGTTTCCAGTGAAGGAAAGCATCAATATTACTAGATCAATCAGTGTTAAGCAAATTAATAAAATCCACAGTGAAAATATTTCTGGTACTTTAATCATCTGTAGGGACCTACCAAATTTGCAGATTCCACAGAATCTGGCATTGTCCACAAAACTCACAGAACCTGCAGGGAAAAAAATCCCCCAAAACTTACTGAGCACTTCGGCAGCTTGCTTGTGTGGGGAAATGAGGTAGGGGCATAGGCTACTGGTAGGGAGAGCACAGGGGGTACATGCCCCCCCTGACAAGGCCATCCCCTCTGCCAGCAGCTTCTGCAGGTGCTTGCCAGCAGTGGTGATGCATAGGGGGTACATGGGGGTGCATGTATATCCCCTGAGAACGCTGGTGCACCCCCTGGTAGCCAGCATTCCCTGCTTAGGCGACAGGCTGGGGGGGGGGGGGGGGGGACACGTGGGAGCACTGGTGCCTGCCCTGAGAATGCTGGTCAGGGAGTGGGGGCACCAGGAAAAGTGCCACTGGCACTTCCGGGTGTGCCGCTGGCACTTCTGGGTCAGTGTGGTTGGCCATGGGAGAGCCCTCTGGCCCAGTCAGCACAGTCAGCTGCACGGGGAAACTCCCCCCCCCCGACTCAGGAGGCACCAGTCACCCATGCTCTCCTGCCCTGTCCCTGCCACCACTGGTGGCTTCTGCGGGTGTTTGCCAGCCCTGTCCCCGCTGCTGATGCTGCCGGCAGCTTCTGTGGGTGCTTGCCAGCTCCATCCCCACCACCAATGCCACCCGTGGATTCTGTGGGTGCTCGCCAGCCCCATCCCCACCACTGACGCCAGCTTCTGTGGGTGCCCCCCAGACTCAGGAGGCACCAGTCGCCCATGGGTATTGATGGCCTTCCTAGCCAATCAGTGGTGAGGGGTGGAACCAGATGACAGGCAGCTCGCTCAGTCAGTGACAAGGGGTGGGGCCACTGGAGCACCTTGGCCAATCAGAGGCATGGTGGGGGTGCCGTGCCTGCAAAATGGCTGCCCACAAATTTGGGGGGCATTCCCCATGACTTAAGTAGGTCCCTAATTATCTAAGTTGAGGTCTGCTACCTTGATATTTCTGTTAAACTTTGTATCTCAATAGAGTTAGTTTGTAAACATCATATATGATCAAAACAAAGGTTTACGTTCTGTAATCCCTGTGTTGTTATACTTCAGTTTTTCTTCTCTGATGGTGTACTAAAAGACCTTGCATATTTTTGTATTCAGAATTAATCTTTTTAAAGTTAGAAATGTTCAGATTTTGTAGCACTTCCTAGTAAAGTAAATTTGTAAATGCTAATGTAATATTTTCTACTCTGTTACTGATTATTTTGTATCATGTTAAGGCCCCCTCTACCTTTGCAGGTAAAGATGCAAGGGGATCTAATGCGTGATTCACACAGTTATACCTCCTGCCATACTACACATGCATGGCAGCAGGTGCAATTTTGGGATCATGCATTAGATGTCATTGTGCATGAGTGCCAGTACAGGGGGAGCCCCTTTAGGTGAGGGGCTCCTAGGTACAGAGGCACCCCATTCACCCATGCAACTGGGAGAGACAGCTGCTGCAGGCATAGTTTCATAGTTGGTAGGTTTGGAAGGGACCTAAGCAGATCATCTAGTCTGACCCCCTGCCATGGGCAGGAAAGGATGCTGGGGTCAAATGACCCCAGCTAGGTGGCTGTCTAGCCTCCTTTTTGAAGACCCCCAGGGTAGGGGCAAGCACCACTTCCCTTGGAAGGTGGTTCCAGATCCTAGCCGCCCTGACAGTGAAGTAGTTCCTCCTGATATCTAGCCTGAATCTACTGTCAGTCAACTTATGGCCATTATTCCTTGTTACCCTCAGTAGTGCTCAGGGGAACAGGGACTCTCCCACTGCCTGCTGGTCCCCTTTGGCAAGTTTATAGGCGGCCACCAGATCCCCTCTCCTCTTTCTTTTGTGGAGGCTGAACAGGTTCAGGTCCTGTAGCCTCTCCTCTTAGGGCCTGCCCTGATGCCCTGCAAGTCTCCCAACCTTGGGGATGGAGAAATCGCAGCTGTGGCAACCTCCCAGTTCCAGCAGTGTGTGAAAGCCCCAAGGCAGGGAGACCACAGCTGTAGTGACCTCCCAGCCCTAGGGATGTGTGAAAACACTGGGGGAGGGAGATGGCTGCTTCAATAATCTCCCCGCCCCAGGGGTTTCACGCACCTCTGGGACAGGAGATTGTAGCTGCTCCCTGTTGTAGCTACCAGGACCCATTTGGGTTGCTGCACTGGGAGGTATGATACAGGGACTCGGAGTTTGCAGACTCCCAGTGGGATGCTGCTGGGACCCAGAGTCCCCAGCATTTACAGGACTCGCAGCCCCAGCTAGGCAAGGTGCATGTCTGCAGCTAAAAGCTCACAGCTGACGGGACTCCCAGCCACAAGGGAGACTGCTACATGTGCGAATTAAAGCTCAATAGCAACCAGCAATAAAGTTAGTATATGTTTTCAAGGTCTAACTTTGTAGCTGGTTGGAGCTTTTATAGTTACTTTGCACATGTAGCTTGTTTCAAGATAATTGCAAAATGAACCAGTTAATTGTGTAGTACCTGTAACAGGTAGAGGGGGCCTAATGAATTCATAAACAATTATTATGCTTATACACAAAAATAATTATTGGACCAATAAATGCAGCTGTTTTTTCTTAAATATTATTTTAATTAACAACATTACTTGTATTTTAATTACTGAATGGAAATTCTAAACTATAAGAGAGAGGTTGTTTTTTTTATTTCATTACACTGAAATAATTATTCCCTGCCTAAAAATTAGTTATTTAAACAATATAGCACAATGGCAGGTTCAAATAGTTTAACACTCAGATACCAGGTTACAGTCACGACTGTCTTCTATACTTTTTTCCCCAGTGGGTCTATCCATCTTTGGCAGTCGCCTGGAAAACGTTTTTGCATATTTATGAACGTGTATTATTTCACTTTTTTTAGTTTCAAAGACATTAATTATTTAAAGTCCTGAAACAAGTTAGGAATGTACTTTTGCAATGAATTTTTATGACTAGCATGAACGTGTAGAAATTCAGAGGTCTTCTCTTATTACAGTTTTTTAATTTAGTGTTGAAAACATGAAAAATCACCTCATTCCTTTTGAATATTAGAAAAAAAAGTATGCTACTACATCATTACTTGTGCTTCCTAGACAGAGTGGAGAATTTGATAAACTGTCAGTCTGATTTATGCACCTATTTTTGCAAAGTTTAAAAAAAAAATATCTTAGTGTGGTCATGATGACAGCGATTGATTTAAAAAATATTCCTTTTTTATTATTATTAATTAATTTTTATTTTTTAAATATATTTTTCTAGTTTCCTATGCTTTGTCTCATCCACAGCATGCTTCTGTATAATTTACTCATCTTTTAATACAAATCAGGATGAAAAAGGGATTTTTAACTGTCCAAATTAGGTTAAAATAGAGATGTGACCTATAAGAGTATCACAGCAAGATGTTGCAGTATTCAGCAATTTAAAACAATGGCTATTAATTTAAATTGAAAGCAAAAAATGTGTTCAGTTATAACAATCGTTATTTTCTATTAGAAAGTTCTTAATTCCTTGACTCAAATGTCATGCTTCCTGGAAAGTCATAGATATAACAGGCTCCCAAATTTTGCACTGGAGATTGTGGGAGCCTGAGATGCAGACAAAGAGGCAGAGTGGAGTAGAATGTTTCTCCCTCTCTCTCACTCTGTAATGCTGAAATACTCCTTGATCATGCTGGAGGCACCAGCAAATAATGTTCTTTCATCAGCCAAAAATCTGCCATAAAAGCTGAGAGCAACTTTGAGCCAAATTGCAGAATGCTATGGGTCTCAAGTCAGAGCTCCCTGAAATACAAGCTTATCATTCATGTTCTGTTTGGATGCCACTATGATATGTAGTTAGCATTTCTTCCTGTCTCCTATTTTCTTAGTTAGATCGATTCAAGGAACCACCTGCATATGGACCTATGTGTGATATCCTGTGGTCAGATCCCCTAGAGGACTTTGGAAATGAAAAGACTCAGGAACATTTTACTCACAACACAGTCAGGGGTTGTTCATACTTCTACAGGTGAGGATCACTTTTTTTAATATATGGTTCTCTGCAGAGCATTTCTATACATTACCTGGAATCATGGACAAGCCTGACTTTTATTTGATACCGGTTTCCAAGTTATAAGTGTGCACAAGGTTAGTGGGGCTTTATTGCATGGTATTTATTCTCAGGTAAATAGCTAATTTAAATTGTGCGGGGTGGGGTGGATTAAACCACCGAAAGTGCTAAATAAATGGGTTTTGTTTATCAAAATCTCTTTTCTGCATGTTTGCCTTGTCAATTGCTTTTTCATACAGTTGTTTTATACAATTGTGTACAATTGTTCATACAATTGAGACATTTTAAAAAATATTTTTAAATAAATGTTATTGTCTAAGAAGTGATATAGTGAAGATATGTTAATTTGAGAAGGTTGTTAATTTCAGATGATTCACATTACCTGTTAAAGATTTAGCCATCCATTGTGCTGAGATGATGGTTAGAATTCCATATGCAATCTCAGATTTTTATATTAGGAATCTGCCATACTTTAAGAAATTGAGTTTGGGGCTAGATTCTTAGATAATGAATACTTAATGGGAAAAAAAAATGTTCCCAATATTTACCTGGCTCTACTTCTGCTCCCTTCGTTAACAGTTTTTCTTTCTCTCTTTTTCCATGATAGTAGGAGGCCAGGGGGCTATCCTGTCATCCATTCCATACTTCTTTAAATGGGCCAGCTGCAGTTCAATCTTCTCCTCTCCTGTTCATATGGGTTAGGAACAAACATTACACACAAACTGGTTTAAGTGATCAGAAACTGGTTTAAACCTGTAACAGAACAGATGTTCAGTGCACATAAACCAGTTTGAAAATGGCTGAAACCATTTTGAGATAAACCTGGTTGAATGTAGTATCAGACTTAACTGATTTGTGTCAAACCAGTTTAGGCAATGGCTGTCCCAGACCCCTTGCTGATTTAAGTTAAACCATGCTTCCTCAGCATCCCGGCATGCTCTCTGGGCTGGACGGGGCTGTCTGCTAGAGCAGAGCAGGGTTGGCCCCACCCCTCTCCTTCCTATCCAGAGCCCTATCACTGCTCCAGCTGGCTGAGAGACTGCAGCAGCTGCCAGGCTTCCCCCTTCCCTCTGGCTGCCCAAGCTGGGATCCCCTCCTCCCGCCTCTCTCCTATGACAGGTACCCAGTGAAAGGGCCCAGTATTTGGCCATGCCCCCTTCTCCCCCCCAACATGCTACCTAAAGCTGAGAGGTATCTGTGTGGGTCTTCAATTTCACTGGAGCAAAGGGCAGACAGCTAGCGCCTTGCAAATGCACCCTGCAGATAAGAAGAGCTTGAAACTAATGAGGGCTTGATGGGCTGATAAAACTAGCTACAATCTATCAGTCTTCAAGAAGGAACACCAAAGATGTTAGATCCGGTTTGCAGACAGTCTGAACAAGAAGGGGAGATGAAGATTGAAAAGCTCAGTATCAACAGATGCAGGGTCTGGCAACACTTCTTCCCCTTGGGCAGTGAGCAGAGAAAAGTCTGGGACTGCAGGCAAGTTTGGGGTTAAAACCCCTCCCTAATCAGTGTCCTGCCAGGGCCTGGCCACAACCCCCTCAGCTCAGCTCTGTAGCAGGGAAAGGAGGGCTGCTCTAGTGCTCCCCAGCTTGTAACCTGAACCACTGCAGGCATGTGCCTGCATTTTTTCAGTCCAGAGGAGATGTCTGTGCAGTTACAAACTGATTCAGCTTAGCTAGGTTAGACTAACCTGCAAAGATTGAATCAGTTCAGGCTCAGACTTTTTGAATGTCGGACCCCAGCCATGAAGAGTAAAGGGCAGGGCTGTAGCGTTTTTATTTTCTCCATTCACCTGTCCATCATGTGTAAAAGAGAAGGGAATAATAAAAAGATTACATCTTCTGTCAGAATGCATTTAGATCCCTATGGCCTGGGAATCCAGGGAAGCTGACAGAGATTCATATCACAATGGATGGAGTGTCTTGAAAAAAAGGGAGTCAGTTTGGGAGCCAGGGAATCTGGAAAGAGTTTGTAGCTAGGGACTTGAGGCTGTTTGGACTGGAAAGAGAAGAGATGAAGTAACTTTGAGGGGCTCAGGGCTGTGCAAGCGAAATTGGCGATAGAGGAACTGCTTAACCCTTTGGAGATGGCAGAGAACCCCAGGCTGGCTGACCTTTGTCCTCTAAGAAATGCCTCTATTTAAGAGGAACCATATCTTTTTTCTGTTTGGAACTTTGGGGTGCAAGAAAAGGAGATACTGTTCTCCTGTCCCCAACCCCGTTAGGAATTGCTGTAGTGAAGTCCTGTCCTCTTTCTGGCTTGATATCTTGGGTCTGACAATGCCACAGTGGATTCTGCCAAGGTAAAAATTGATTGGCCAGTAAAAATTGGTAAAAATTACTGGCCAGTAGGCCAGTGGACTGGATCCAGCATATAGGCTGTTTGACGCACCTTTCTCTTTGATTAGATCTCTTTGTGTCTGCAGAGTATAGCCATATTCTCTTGCTCTTCAACACCAGTCCACTAGGAGAGCTAAATTTATTTTCTCCACAGTGTAGATTAAGTTTATATAAAAAGTATATCCCAAGTGGAAAGGCTAAGAACAGCGATGAACATTTCAAAGGAATGGCAGAAAGAATTGAAAGATGCATACAAGCCCAGTACAATTATTTCTAGCTTATTGAGCATTTTTTAGTAGTTATATTAAATACTGTAAGTAATTCCTATTTCCTTAGCATTTTTTATTGAAATGGCAATTTTAAGTGACCTTTCTGTGTTTTTTAAGGTTGTTTCCCATAATTAAATATCATGAGACAGATGGCATTAGCAGTTAATGTACCTTCCTAGCTCAGTAAATGCAGAGAGTTAATATGGCATTACAATCAGTAAAAACTATATAGATCACCTATATTCACCCAGAACGTGTATATTTATTAAGCATACTTTTACAATACAGTTGAGATGTAGACAGTTTTTTACAGCTCAGTGAATTTCAAATTGATCACGGTTTTCCTTTTTGCATTTCTTTCTACATAAGAAACTCAGTAACCACTACAGCCAGTACTTTTGAGTTTTACAGTCTTAAAGTAGTTTCTAGAGTTCATATTTATGGAGCTAAGCAAACATTTTGCATTAACTTTCCAATCCCTAAACTCCTTCTACAAAAGAGGACATTTAGCAACCATATCTTTTGTACACTGCAGAATTTTTAAATGTTGATTAATGTGCAGATTTTCAGGAATTGTGGGAACATGAAAGGAAGGCAGCTACTGTAGAAATCTAGCCTAAAAAATAAAGCCTTTAAATGTCAAATATGATTCATTATTCATCTTGAACAATCTCTGCTTCCTCTGCCAAAAGAAAGCTGCTAATGGGGCTCATTTTCCTTTATGCTTTCTGAACTTTAAGCATATATGTCTTCTTCAGTCTTTGTCAAGTTAGCTAATGTCAAAGCAAGAAAGATCAAAGTATATTTAATAAGCCCTTATCTATGTAGACTAGAAATGTTTTCTCAACTGCTGTCTTTAAAACATAGCAAATCAAGGTCAGATTCCACCACCCTTACTTACATGGAGTGATACTGTACTCTGCAAAAAGTAGTAACTGACAGAATTAGGCCTTAATGTTAAGTTAAATCTGTGTGTGTTAAATCTATGCATGAAATCTGTGTTTTGGCATTATTAATGAACTGATGCAGTTTGGAAACCAACATCTTAACTGTTGCTATTTGGGGAAAAACAAGAGTTTCTCCTTAGCTATGTATCTAATATTTTTTTGAATTTGTCTTTTTTTCTGTATTTTTTTTTTAATTGTTCATTGTACAATGGTATCACCCTCAAGCGTTTCTCTGAAAGTACTCATGTATAGGTTCTTCGTTAGGCAAACATAGTACTGGCTATGTTTCTTGAGAATGTTTCCTGTTATTAGAAGGCAAACTTGAAGAAGCCTCTTCAACTTTGATTCTCCCAGATGTAGTACTGATTGGAAAGAAGCAGTAGGTAAACAGGATTAGGGAATTTGTAAAATATTTGGAACTTTTTTTTTCTTCTGATCGATACTTGAATTGCATGTGTAAGACTTATTGGAAGTGTGCAGATTTGAAATGCATTTTTCTCTCATCACATCCATAGAAAGCCCCTCTAAGTGTACATGGTCTTACCCATGAAAACTGTGGGTGAATCCCTCCTTACATTCCTTAATTGTACCTGTTCCAGATATCTAGGGAGCTGTGTTACTACTGAGTTAACAAACAATCCTATGCCCAGCAAAAATGTCAAGGATTTCCTATGTTGTGTGTGCCTGTTTTCAAGCTAGAATTTGCTTTCTATGAGCCTTTATGTATATAAGACTTACATACTTATGTGCATAAGAATTACAAAAAAATTCATACAAAATGTTAGCTACATTTTGGGAAGCAAATTTCAGATTTCAGTGAGGGCAATGAATTGTAATTTTAACACACGTAAAAAAAAATATGAGAACAAACTCTTTGTAATATAATTTGTAATTGGGAAGAGAGATGTTTGTATCAGTCATTAATTTTTAAAAAATGCTCTCTTTCTTATGTTGCAAGGAACTTTTAAGTTTAAACAGTAGGTCAGAGAACCAATTTCGTACATTTTAATGTAAACCGTGAAGCTGAAGTTCTTGCCATGACACTTCTAAGTTAGTGAATTGTTTCTGTCAAGGTAAAAATAACTGGGTAAATGTCTGAGAGATGAGAAAGCTAAAGAGGTCCACATGAAAGAGGTTATGCTCATATGTCTGTTGCTGTAACTTCCAGAGGGGTCTATCAGAAAAAAAAATCCTACTTTGGTTGTTTTGTCATTCCCTCTTCCCTTTGATAAAAGGAATAGGTGCAAAATAATTACTCATTTATTTAGTGAGGGTAACTTCAATCACAAAAATCTCAATATAATGCATCATATGGGATCCAGATTCTTTGGTCTGGCCATTTTCTCTTTAGTACGTTACAAACTCAGAGAGAAAGAAGTCTTTACTCCAATCTTAGCTTTCCCCTGATTCTGGACCAGCTGAACCAGAGTCCAGTTTGTGCCCAGTTGAAATTTATTCCCAATTTTATCAGGCTTCTCTCTGATATCTGCAGTCCATTCCAGCAGCTTGATGTCACTGGGTGCATGTACACATTATTTAATGTGCCATAGTTCCTGCACCTTTAGTTTAGTACCTCCTTAACGAAGTAGTAACTGAATGCACAGTAACTACGTTTACTGCTCAGTAGCACCGATGCATGATTTTGTTGGCCTTGTTTGTTTTTTGTGACAGTCACTGCACAGTAGCCTAATAACACTGCACAGTAGCTTATTGCCACAGTTTCTGACCGGCACACTACCATGGAATATTATTAGGCTACTGTGCAGTAAGCATCTCGTGTAGACATGCCCACTAGGACCTAAGAATGTATAGCCACATGCTAGGGAGATCATATCTGGAAGGAGCAGACAAAAGAGCTTTTACTGTTCTGTGTTATTAATGTTTTGGCATAATCTCAGTGCTTCAATCAGGACTAAAAACATTACGCACTGTATAAAGAGCACAAAATATAGTCCCAGCCCAAATGATACCCACAACCTTATGTATGAGTATGTGTATTGTAATGCAAATACACGTTTTCAAACCCCACATCTTAGGAATGAAAATTCAAACAGTGTTAAGTGAAACGGATAGTTTTCAAAACATCTTAAATACCAAAATATTTTACAATCAAAGCATTCAGTCTGCATGTATCTCCATCTGCTGCTTCACCTATTATGCTGTATTTCTTTTGCTGTCGGGATGTTCCAGTGCTCCCTGGCCAAGTTAGGAAAGCCAGCTGGCAGAAATTTTTTTCATCATGTTTTTCTGGAATTTATTGGGCTTTCCCAATTACTGGTGAAAGGGTTCACATTAGTGCAGTGAGAAGACTCTGTTACATTCTGAGTTAATCTTAGTGATGTTTATTTCCCCTTTCACAGTTGCGTTAATGAAATCAGTGACCCCAATAATGCCAAATATACTCTGTTACTAGGAGAATTGTATATAAGGAATTTAATCTAACATGGGTATTAAAGAAGGAACATTATGGTTACATATTCAAGGAGAGGAGTGCTGTTGTAGCTTGTCACTAAGGTATTCTGTTTCCCTTGTGAGTCACTGCTCTTCTCTGATTCAGCATGACACATGAGATGCAGTCAAAACATTAGGTCGTGTCAGAAAAGCCTGCTAGTTTTTAACTTGGTCAGCTGTGTTTTATTTTTGACTGATTGAAATGGACTCTGCAAAGTGAGAGAGAAGAAAAAAAACATTTCCAAAATGTAGTAATATGCATGTAAACTGGTTGGGGGATTTTCTGATTTTTATTTTATTTTTTTGTTGGTGTTTTTGGAAATTGCCAATTTCTGAAAGGTACTTGTTCTGACAGACTTCTGCCAAAAATCCTATGTTGTTTCTTCTTACTTGACATGTTCAGTTGTGGAGAGCACCAGGCACCCAAAGGTTTGAGGCATCTCTTGCCATGCAGACTCCCCCTGGTGTCTGCAGGTGCCACAGCTTCCAAGGCAAGGAAGATGCATGGCTAGGGCTCTAGATTCTACTATGGTTCATCATTTGCCGATTGGGAACTCATAACTCTGGGGAGAACTTGGGAATGAGAGCAACATAAACTCCCAGAGTCAGAACAGCCATTTGCTTTGTTTCATCGTATGGGACAAAAAAAAATATCTAGTCAAAACGTTGCAAACTTTTCTTACTTTTTGTCTGCCCACCCCCCCCCCCC
>NW_005842075.1:788989-793076 GCF_000455745.1 Alligator sinensis
CCTTCCACCCACTTTAACTAAGCTACTTACTGCTTCATGGAATGGAAATTCTGGGTTTCACCCAGATTTTTAGTGTGCCATGCTGTAAAAGCAAATATAAAGTCTGAATATTCAGTGGGAAACCAAATGCAATTTATGAAGGCAAGACGCATCCCCTTCCTCCCCTCTGCCCCAGGTTGTTATATACCCTTTATGTACTTTATTAAAATGCCTTCCTGACCAGAAGCCCCCTTCTTCCTTGTTCCCCTCATCCATGCTGTTACTCATTGCAATGCTGTTGTTCAGTAGGAGTAGATTCTAAATTCCTTATGAAGAATTCTTGTTGCTTTCAGATGATGCATTTAGAGGGAACCTCCTCCCCCCCACATTAGGTGTTTCATTGAATAAGGATTACTTACTTTAACTTTGGATTCCTTTTTTAAATTGCAATTTGTAAAAGTTATTGTACAGCTTTTCCAAATTTTTCATCAGAACATTTTTTTTAATGAAAAATGGCTTTAAACCAAAACAAAAAATGTCTGTAAAATATATTCCTTTAGTTAAGAATGTTTATTTTGTTTCATTTTATTCTATTTTACTTTATTGAAAGGGTTTTCAAAGTCTGAAACTGTTCTGTGGATCCAAAAGTTCCGGTTCTACCATGTTGGGGGGGGGGGGGGGGGGGGTTTTTTTTTTACTTTGCATTTAAGTAAATCCAGTAATTCTATATTTCATAAAGGATTTGGACTGTTTTTGAAAAAAAGATGATCTAGATCTACATGTTGAATTACAAGAATTAAAAGAAATTAAACACAGTGGCTACATCTACACGAGACGCTCAAAGGGCAATTCAGCATAGTTTACTGTGAAGTAAGCATGTGGGTCTATATGTGCACATTCTTACTTCATATAAATCTTCCTAATCCCAAGTAAATTGACTACCTGCAAATGCAAGTAGCAAATTTACTTGGCATTAGTAATGGCTCCTGTAGATGCTGGGCCAGGAGCCAAATCTGCTTCTGGGCAGCCGTCCATGAGGGGGTGGGAGGTAACTCCCTGCCCTGGGGAGCTGTCTCTGCTGGTGCAGGCTCTACCACAGGAGCCCTGGTGAGGACTGTGTAAGACCCCTGCTTCCAGATGCGATTGCAAAGTAGGTAGCTGGGGAACCCTAATCTCCCAGCAGAGGCTCCAACCATCAGGTCACTGCTGGGAAAAGCTTATCTCCCAATTAAAATTGTGGAGTAGAGGTTGGGACCTCCCTGCATGGGGACAGCTCTGGGATGCACATGCAGGCTTTGCTGTGCAGCCCAGGAGAAGCCTGAAACTGGCCAGAAACTGTCATGGTTAGGAGAAGGTGTCAGGGCCATTCTCTGATCGGGTGATGGAGGCACGGGGCTTAGAAAGAGCTACAGGGGTGGGGCAGGTCCCAGCCCCTTGCCCCTGTCTGCCAGTGGGACAGTTAGCAGCAAGCTAGCTGCTAGCTGTCCTACAGGCAGATTAGGCAGGGGCCTGAGACCTGCCCCTCCACTGTAGCTGTTTCCAAGCCCTGTGCCCCTGATCGAGGAGCTCTGGCCAAGAGCTCCCTGCCCCAGCAACAGTCATCCCCCTTGGGCCAGATGACTGGTGTCTCCTGGCCTGGTGCTCCCTGCCAGACACTGCCCTGGCACCCAAGGGGGAGCATGGAGCTCCCCCAATGGCCACAGGGATGCACTGCAGGGCTGCAGGGAACTGGGAGCAAATCTTCATCCTAACCCTCACACTTGTAGACACCTACCCAAAAACCCTTACAACACAGTAGCTTACTTCACTGTAAATCTAGGCCTCAAGTAAATGCATGTGTAGGTATACCCAGTGTGTATCACCTGTGCTTTGCACTGTATAAGGAAGGCAGTGTCCAGTGTAAAAACCAAAACAAGAACCCCCCCACAACCAGTAAGTGACTATCATAAATGCATAAGAAGTGGGGCAAGTTTAGGTGGCACAGACCATTTTAGTTTTTGTATTTTCTAAGTTTTAAAAGTTTGAATTTGCAAGCTTATCTTCTTTTAATGTACTTTGTTCTGCAAAGTATTCTTAGTATTCAAATAGGGAAGAAAAGAGTAGACTTATTGCATAGATGCCTATTAATGTGAAGATGAATTTCTTGAAAAAGCTAAATCCTTCTACCACACATTTGAAAGGAAGACTAATACCAACAATATTCCTTTGGGAGATCCTTGCTTAACATGGGAGAACTGTTCTACAGCCACTTAATCCTACAGGAAGAGAGAAAAGTTACATTTTTGAAAAATTAACCCTCTTGAATTGCCAGTGAAGCAGTTTTTGAGAGAGGGTTATACAGTGCTTTATATCATTCGTTGGTACAATCCGTAACAAAGTTTATACTCAGGGGAAATTAATTTTCTCTTTCAGTTAAAAAATAAATAAATAAAATAAAAAGTACATTCAGCTATACCTTAATAGTCATAGAGAGTAAGGCTCATAATAGTATGTGCCAAAGAAGAAAAAATAAAATGTCCCTTGTTACATGAAGACTGGCTATAAATGCATTTTTTTCCTGGAATTTGATATAATGTAAGTTTTGAAAATTTAAGAACACACGTAAGAATCTTACTGAATTGTACTGTGCTTAATAAAATATGTTTTGACAATAAATTGATATAGTATCTAAATCGGGATTTATTTTGGAAAAAAAATCTACATTATTTTTCATTCTGGGGGCTTGCTTTTACATGCACTGATTTACATCTATAAACCCTGATAATGAATATGATGGCAAGGTATGGTCATCTCTGAAACTGGAAGAAATCTAAACAGCAAAGAAGCATATAAAATAGTTTAACAGTCAATAGCAGTTCGGTACTGAAGGCTCAAATTCTGTGTGTATCTATAGAACAGGTACAGTAGACGTAGCACAACTGAAGGCGTATGGCCTTAGCAATGAGCTAGAAAAAGCATTAGACATGTGATAATGGCTTCACTTTTCCTTACGCTGTGACTGCCAGCAAAGGTACTAACTAGGAGAGGCTTCTGTGATGTGACCACTTGCATCTAAGATCAGTTGGAAACATTTTTCTGACAGCAAACCAGAATGACCCAGCTCAGGTCTGAGATGGGCTGGTGCTAGGACCTGGCCACGGCCACTGCCACTTCTTACGATCTGGCCATGGCACAGCATGGGCAAATTCTTCCACTGCCAAATGCTGCTAAAGCCCCCTGGCTCTGGGCCTGGATCAATTGCTCTGCAGGCTGTAGACTGGGGCAACCCCTGTATAAATTCATCAGCTTATTTCATGTAAGACTTAAAACAGCTCACAGTAGTTAAAAGACATCGTTGAAGAGAGAATTTTGGGTTCACAAGGAGCACAAAATTGGGGCCAGCTATATGGCTAGAGACAGACATTCAAAAAGCCTGAGCTTGAATCGATTCAATGTTTGCATGTTAGTTTAACCTGCAGAGATTGAACCAGTTTGCAAGTGGATGGGCATTCCCTTTTCATTCTGGAAATGTAGGCAGAAGCCTGCAGTGGCTCTGGCCACAAGCCTGGGGGCATTAGAGCAGCTCTTACCTTCCACAGGGAAGCTGAGCTGAGGGTGGGGTATGGCCAGGTCTGAGTAAGACTGAGGAGGGGTTTAAGCCCAAATCCTAGCCTGCATGGTTCAGAGGATGGAGGAAGAGAGCGTGGCCAATCTGCTGTGGTGGGGGAGGACAAGGAGGGGAGAGCTCTGCCCACCCCAGTGGCTCTATGGCTGCTGGGATCAAACCCATCACACAGGCCTGCCAGGCCCCATTGGGGAGCTTTCCCCACTCCTTCTTCTCCCCTGTGCGGGCCGGGAGCGACCCGAGCCCTTTTCCACACTGCACGCGGGCTGTGGCCAGCAGCCCGGGCACGCCGGGTTGGAGAGGGGAGGCCGTCGAGCTGGAATTAGGCACAAACGCTTAGCAGTAGTTTTAAAGATTGTTTACTTACACCAAAATGGCAGTGGTGCAGGCTGGAAAACTTGCTTGAGTTGCAGTTACAGACAGACAACACAGACGGTCTCGTGGAGGTTGCTAGGCTCCACGGTGCAGAGCTCCGGATGCTCTGGGTGAACGAGCCACCAAAAT
>NW_005842075.1:793169-793553 GCF_000455745.1 Alligator sinensis
GCCACGTGTGAATAATTTAACACTAGCCAATCACGAGGAACGAATTTGCATACCGGTGGCGGGAACTCTTTTGCACCGTGCATTCCTCTTGCAACTTGAGCAATGCACCCTGCAAAAGAAGCTGCAGAAAAGGCGGGAAACTCGTCCCTGCACCGGGGTTTCCTCTTGCTACAGGAAACTCTCCCGTGCAATGCTCTGCAACTTGGCGGGGATAACTCTGGTGCCGAAGCGCACACACAATCATGCCTTTTGGGTCATGACATCCCCCACCACCGGGAGGCAGGGAGAGGGGCTCTGTTCAGTGCTGGAGGAGTCTCCTTCCCCCTCCCTTCCCCCCCCCCCCCCCCCTTCCCCGGGGGGGGGGCTCTGGTGGTGTGCCCACCC
>NW_005842075.1:793650-799173 GCF_000455745.1 Alligator sinensis
CCCCTCCTTCTCTTCCTTCGGCTGTCACAGGGTGGGGAGGGGGTGCTCTGTGCCTCGCCCCCATGGCCCAGCCTGGCCCCACTGTGCAGCTGCCTTGGCTGGGGCTGAGTGGGGCTGGCCATGGGGGTGGGGCCAACCCCGACAGCTGCAGCTCAGTTACAGCTGCTCCCTGTACCCCAGCTGGGCTGGGCTGGGCAGCAGCGCACAGCAGCATGGGGGGGCAAAGGGGGAACAGTCCCTTTCAGCACTGAACAGAGTCCTCCTCCCCACCTGGGGCAGTGGGGAGAGTGAGGGAGGAGCAGGGGGAAGAATCATCCTCTGGGGCAGGGCAGTCTGGCATAAAGCTACTCTCCCTGCCTGGTGGCGGTGGGGGAGGAGCAGGGGGAAGTGTTCCCCTCTGGGGTTCGGCAGCCTTGCAGAGTCCTCCTCGTCACCCCATGGTGACAGAGGGAGAGGCAAGGGAGCAGGAGTCCCCTTCTAGTGCTGGACAGAGCCCCCCCCTCCCTACCCTGGGGGGAGGAGGAGGAGGGGGAAGAGTTCCCACCCCCCTTCTACGCATGGAACAGAGCCCCAGTATGGCCCTGTTAAGGTGAAGACAGAAGGGGGAAGGATTAGTTTCTCTCTCCATCCTTTCTGACTTGCAGCTGGGGTCTGCCAGCCCCAGGGACCATCACTGCAGCCCCCTCCTCTCTGCTCCCCGGCAAACGTGCAGACCCCGGCTGCAGTGGGAAAGGAGGGTAAGGAGGGAAGAATTAACCCCCTCCCTGCCCACTCTGCCTAAAATGGGCCATGCTGGCCGGTTTCTTACCATGTCCTGTCCCTGTTTGGGCCAGAGAGCACAGAGGGGCAGGGCCAGCCCTGTTGGGCTGGAGCAGAGGACCTAACTCAGCATGCTGAGATGCTGGAGGACTCTGGGTTAACTTAAACCAGGAAGGGGTCTGGGACAGACTTTGAATAAACCGGTTTGAGCTCTATCAGTTAAGCCTAATACTACATTCAACCAGGTTTATCTCAAAGTGGTTTAGGCCATTTTGAAATTGGTTTATGTGCACTGAATGTCTGTTCTGTTACAGGTTTAAACCAGTTTCTGATCACTTAAACTGGTTTATGTGTAATGTCTGTCCCTAGCCTATATGTATATGTTAAAGGAGTATAGTAGGGCTTTTAAAACCAAAGTTCCTTAACGATATGAAATCTCTGCTGGTCTGAGAGTAATAGTGAGCTAATTGGTTGCAATTCAGAATACCAGTGAATGTCATTGAAACCCACTGATATTTTTATTTGATTTATTTTTACTGCTTTCATTATCATCCAGTGCAGTGAAAGAAAAACGATGAAGAAAACATAATAGACTAGAAATTATGACCAGCTTTATAGGTAAACAATGTAGTCAACTCAGCTGCCCGTTGGATTTTTTCCAGAGGTGAATATAAAAACTCTTAACAAAATGTACCATAAGTCTAGCCTATAAACTAACTGATTGTAGAAGAAAAAGTATGCAATTTAGTTTCTTCCCCTTACTACTAGCAGGCTTGGCTGAAATCCTGCCACCATATAAGGGACCACTGCAGTCACCAAAACTATTAATAAACTCCATATAATTTCAGCCATTTTAGCCCTTTTGTAAAAGCAACCTTTTCAGACAATTTTAAGTACAAGACAAGAGGCATATTTCTGTGGATGAGGCAAGTGGCAGAATAATATCTGAAATGAGCAACATATTGTTCTGATCAGTTTGCAGCCAGTAGGTTCAAGTGAACATTCAGCTCAAAAGCTTGTTGTCATCGATGCATTCGAAGGCATATGAAGATCACCAATTTCTCTAATTCTTTGCAGAATGCAAAAGTAACAGAAAACCAGCGTTTCGTTTGGGGAGACCTGAAAAATAAATAATTTTGGGGGAACATTTTTGCTGCTTCATGTTGCTAACGTGTGCCATCTAAACAAAATCCCAGGAAAAATAGTTGGAAAGGGAAAGCTGAAGTAGTCCATAAAATAGAAAGGAAGATAATCTCTCTTTTGTTAGCCATACTCTGAAAGAGTTTGAAAACCTTTGTGTGATACCATAGGGAGATTCGTAGGCATCCTAGAAGGCCTAAAAATAAAATTTGCAAAATATTATTTAAAGTCAGTCACTGCCAATGGTGGAACATAAATTTTTGTGTTCCAGGCTCCCGGTTGTGCGATGATTTTGTCTAGGTAACATGCCGTACTCTGGAGCATTGCTATCTTTGTCTCTAAGATTTTCACTAACCCTTAATGACCACATTTATTTTAAGTAATATTTTCAACAAAACTTTGTAATTCAGGTTTTCTGAACTTTATCCCAGCATATTTAGCAACAGTTTTTGCAAAAACATTTTGTTTTAACTCTACTGTTGATCACTTCATTCCTGTGCCACTCACTGCAAAGTATTTTGCTCTTACATTAATGATAAAATACAACTTTTAATTTATGGGCATTATTTCTAGCAACAAACACAATAATGCAGGCTAACCTTATAGAATATGCTTTTATATATTTTATTTTTGTATTTTATATGCATGTTTGTTTGTTTATGTATAGTATTTTTACATATTTATGTAAACTTTAAACATGTATTTCTGAAATGAATGGTACTTTCTTGCAACATTAAGTAAGATTTGATAGTTAAGGGAAGGAGGCAAAGATGAATGGTGCTGAAAAATTATTTTCCTTCTTCCTTTTTTAATACAGGAAAAGGCCTTTAAAAAAAGACAGAAGTATGTTGGAAGCTACATTATAACATAGTTATTATGGCCTGGGTATACAAGCCGTAGACTATATGCCAGTTGGTTCACCAGGAGTTCCTTTTATGGTCTTGGGTATACTGCTGACTTTCAGTTGTAGAACCATCATCATTATGTACCTTCCACATGCATCTCAGGGGAGGCAGAATGATGCATCACAGGAAGGAATCCTCTGTGGTCCAGTGTGGTTAGTTGCTGTTGTAGCATGCCATGACAATGACTAGAAGCATGACAGCACAATCACCCATGGCTAGTCTTACAGCCATCAGTTTCTTTTTTAACTGTGTTGGTGAGATCTGCGTCAGAGGGCTACAAAGACCTCTAATAACCACATTTAAAAATAGCTCCTTTTAGTTTTTACTTGGTGTAGAAGAGGTGAAGTTGTTATACCTCGCCCTTACCAAAATTGCAAAAATGAGGATTAAAGATAGAGGGTAGAGGATTAATACCCCAGTATAACACCCATAAACTTAGTACAGTAGTATATAAAGTTCAGGAAATCTGACCGAGAATTCCTTACAGAAGACATTGCACAAACCTCTCTATGCAAGTCAGTTTAGGAAGTAGGCTGGGTTCAGAGGCAACTGGAAACTTTGCTAACCTCATGGCAATCTGCCAATTCGTGTGGTGGGGTTTGAGGTATGGGAAGAAAGGAGCATTCAGTTTTGTGATGGGTTTAGGTGTATTTGGCCTTTCACTGTTATTTGTTTATGAAAGGAAAAATTATACATTTTGCATTAAACATGAAATTCTCATTCCCTTCGGTTGGTGAGAATGGCATAAAATATAACTTCAGAACTTTCCCTATGCTCAGTTCTTGGTGTAGGAAATCTGTGAAAAGGAAAATCACAATATAGTTGGGGATGGCCCTGTTTTGAGCAGGGGGTTGGACTAGATGACCTCCTGACATCCCTTCCAACCCTAATTTCCTATGATTCTCTTTAGCCAAGTTTTCCATATCAACTATATATGCACGTGAAGCTATAAAAAAAAAAAAGTGTTTATCAACCTTTTTAGACTCCAAGCAGCACTCAACTCTTAGTTTTCACTTGTATTTTGAAGCATGTTTGCACACCTAACAGTGCTAAAATTACATGGTACCCCATGACATCCCTGAAAGGATCTCGACACCCCAAAATGACATGCAACCTGCTTGAGAATTGTTGCTATGGAATATGGATAAATATAGTAGGAAAATGAAATCTAAATGTAGGCTGTACCCTATGTAATTAAACCCAATCTTTAACCAAATAAAGGGTTGGTAAAAAAGAATAATTTTACTATTATGAAGTGATACTGAAACTTTTAAAAATACCTCAGGCCCTCCCATTGTAAAATGATATAAGAATTTATTTTGAAAAGTTTTATCTATGAATCTGTGTATTACCCTAGTCCTATTACAGATAATGATGTGTTTCTAATATTTAGAGGATTCCAGCTTGCATAGCACCCTTTCTCTTTTCAGTTAAGTGTCACAATATGTGTACACTGTGGTGCCATAAAAAAGGGTAAGGGCTGACAGATCCATGGGTCCCAAAAGTCTGGGAATCACTGGATTAGATGTCTTTGAAGAGCATGATGGTAACTACAGCAAAGTTATTGATTTCTCTTATGATGCTTTCTTATATCATTGATTTTTTTTTAAACAGCTAGAATGCCTCATTCTAGTTTTATGCTTCATATAATAGCATAAGAAATTCTGTCAGTAAGCACATGATCTCATTACAGACTAATAGACATGCTTTTATAATATACAAATGTATGCGAAGCAGTTTTCACTGCTATACAATATGACTGAATTTGTCTCAACCCCCATTTCCTGAAGTATACTTTCATTTAGGATTTAGAAATGATAATATTGTTCCCATCAAGTGACAAATTAAGCTTAAAGTCCAAGGCAAAGCTATTTGTCGCACTAATTGTAGTGCTTTAATTGAGAAATATGGTTTGTTCTTCCAACTAACAGCCTTGTCCAGCTGGCAAGTTGCTATCATTCACACGGCTGGACATATTCTCTTAGCATTGTAATTACAAGACTTGGATAATCAGACCTCATTACGATTGCTAAATATTTTTGTAGAAATTAATAAAATGGAAAGACAGTAAATCTTAATTTATACTGCAGCCTATTAGATTGCATGTAATCTAATGAGTTTTCCATTGTACTGCTCACTTTGTTGTTCAGAAATGTAGTGACAGTAGAATTGCTTCTCAGAGTGTAATGAATCGTGTTCTGTCATTGAGTATGTATGTGAAATACAAGACTATCTCCATCTTATTTCATATCAGAAATGTGTGGCATAATTTGACTTTCTACCCATCCCAGAACAGTTAGCGTTCCAAACAAATTACATTAGTCAATTATATATTATTTGGTCTTCCAAACACAAAAGTCCTTTCAAGCAGACCCATACGTGTTACGGCTCTGCAAAGCTTTGGGTGTTGATTTGATTTGGAGGAGATTCAAATTTGGTGGCCGAATCTCTGAATCCAAATCAAATTGGGAGACCAGTAAAAAGGTTGAATTGATTTGAAGCTCTCTGAATCAATTTGGAAAAGATTCAGAGAGCTTTGGAGAGATTCAGTGATTTCAGAGCTGGACCCGGACTCCATGCCAGTAAGTAGGGGGTGGAGGTTGGGAAGGGGATTATGGGGGGACTCCTGCTAGGCCCCATCCCCTGCCTGCTCCCCCAGCCCCCCTGAGCACTCCCCGACCCCCACCCCCTCCCCCAGCCCCGTCAATGGTTGCCCCAG
>NW_005842075.1:799191-812400 GCF_000455745.1 Alligator sinensis
AAAAAAAAAACGGGGGGGGGGGTGAGGGGTGCAGCAGCAAATGACAGCTGGGAGAGCGGTTGGCAGATGGAGCCTGTTTGATTCAGAGGTTCGGCTAATTTGGCGGCCAGTTTGGCGGCAGCTGAATCTCCGAATCAGATTTGGTCAAATTGATTCGGGACAGTGATTCAAATCACTAAATTGAATTACTGTCCCCTGAATTGGCCAAATCCAAAGCAAATACTAGCCACTTTGCATAGGCCTAATATATTGTTAATTTTGTTAGCATCAGTGTAGGCTATTCATAAAGTCATGCTAAAAATGAAGGTGGGTGGAAGAATTTGCTCTGTTGTAGTGCCATATAAATGTTTATGAAGATAAGTAGCCTAAAGCCAGATTTTAGAAGGACTGTGAATAAAAAGATAGATGGGTAATTGGTGGAATTTTCAAAAGGGCACACAGGTTGCTTAACTCCCATGGAAATCACCCCGAGTAGGGCTCCTAATGAGATTTGAAAATCCCACTAAGCACCTGTCTGCATCATTAGAGCATGTTGACACTGCTTTTGTACAAACCCTGGAGCACCCCCAAGAAACATGCCCTACCCGCTCACTCCTGTTCCATGAATTTGAAATTCTGGAAACTGCACTGTGCAGCTGCTTTACTGCAGTGCTGTGTGCGCCCCCTGAGCCACTCTCAGGCTCTTCGTCTTAGCCATACTCTCAATGCAGTTCTAAAATAGCTCCAATTTCCAGGATGTCGTGACTGGGCAGTGCATGCATCTGCCACTCAATGTGTAGAAAATATGAAGGTACAAAAACCAACCAATTAAGCATCTAGTAATGGAGTCTTCACTTAAGCAAACCTCCCACTGAGTGCAATGGAAATTTAACTATATAGTGTTTGTAAGATCTGGTTTTAAATTGCCATCCCAAATATTCACCTGGCTTTAATTACTTCCATTTATATTTTGTGTTTCATCTTGTTGCACATCCAAAATATTTTTAAATGTAAGGCAGTATATGCTTTGTATTTAATAATTAACACTCATCATGCATTGATCCAAATACTGTCCAGAGCGAAGATTGGGTGCTATGAACAGTACTCAATTAGGAACAATTAGAAAATTCCTGGAATGGAAACAAACAGCACCTTTTGGAGGAAGAATTATTTACTTACACTTGCGCCTTGTACTCTACTTGAATTCTTAGATTATCTTTCTACTCACTGTTTTTAGCAACTCAGATGCTAAGTGGGATTTTCTATAAGTGTTCATAGTTGTGGTACAAAGTTGTAGATATATGTTACCAATTTTGTCTGAATGTGAACATTTCTGGAAAGACTGAGATTAGTATTATAATTAGAAAATAGAAATGAAGGCTATCCATTCATCCAATTCTACGCATAAGACAAAGGTCTACTTTGTTAATACAGCTATTCGGTTAGTTCATTATTAGCACATATAGTTACTATTATTGCTCAATTTGGTGTGTACCATATTTATGTGAATTCAAAATGACCTTGAGTTTAAGAAGACCCCCCAATACTTAGGTTCTGTACAAGGAAAATGTTTGTTTTAATTTTCCATGTATAGAATCAGATTATTACAGAGTCACCTTGTATGTCTCTCCTACTGCTGCAGTGGGGAAAGCAATGGTAGGGGGGGCCAGGTGGTGAGGGAGGCCCCTTGCTCCCTGCTGTCCGACCTCCCCTCCTCCCCCATGCTTGCCCTCCCACCTCTGTCTCCGTGCAGCCTCTGTTCCCTCAGGTGCCCTCCCCTGCAGTCTCAAGCACCCCATCCCTCCACCCCCCACATATCCCCTCATCTTTATGTATCAACTCTCAGTGAAGTGGCATGGCAGCTCCAGCCTGTCTCTATGGCCCAGTTAGAGCTGCCACCACTGCTACTGGGCTGGGCTGGGGATGTGCTCCCAGGCTGGAGCACAGGTCCAGAGCACAGGAAACATAAACAATGGGGAGGGTAGAGAGTACAGGCAGGGGGCAGAGGCTGTGGTAGGGAGATGGGGAGAGTGGGGAACCCAAAACTTTGGGGGAAGGAAGGTAGAGGGGAAGATACAGGGTGAGGGAGATGGGCAAAGGCGGGGGGCAAGGCTTCAAGGGGAGCCATGCAAGGGGGGCAGAAATAGCAGGGAGGGCCACAACCACAGCAGTTACCTGCCCTCCCCCCCCCCTCTTCCTGGCCTTGTACTCAAATTCTAGACAATCTGTAGGATTTTTTCCCCCACTTTAAATGGTAGAGAGTGAAAGCCTTGCTCTGGATTCAAGTGAATATAGTAATGATTATTGGTATGTATTTTTATTTTTAAAGCGTCTTTGTTGGTATCATATTCCAGCTTAATAGTCATGATATTTTTTATTCACCCTCTCTAGTCCCACAAACATGCAGCACAAGATAGTGATAGTATAAGCTTCTCCCCAGGGCTTTCTCAATTTATTTAAGGCTGATCTGGAGATAATTTCTAGTCCTGAAAGAAAATTCATTATTTTGCCCAAAATGTTTTATGGGATTGGCATTTGTGGAAGTGTTTTTTACTGGATCACTGAGTAACAGGAAGTGTACAGGGACTGCTAGAATCATTTCCATTGGGCTCCCAAATAATACGTTCAACTTCTACTGTCCTGCACTGGACTGACTGTAGTGACTGAGAGAAGAAAGACATTCTGATCTGAATGCTATAATTAGGGACCTACCAAAAATTGTGATTTCACAGTTTTCACAGAAACTATGATTTCAGACAGGCTTCGCAAAAAAGGCGCAGGCTTCACACTTCTAGTGGGCTCACTGAAAAAAAGAAAATATTGCCAAAACTAAAATGCTGGCTCCCTCTGGGAGAGAAGCAGTCCACATGGGTGTTGTGGCCTAGCCACACAGCCTGCTGTGGGGGGCGGGGGAGGTAGAGGAGAGGCAAGGGGAGCTGCTGGCACAGCAAGATGGCTGCCACCCCCCCTGCCCCTCACCACTGATTGGCTGTGATGGCTGTCTGTCCTGTCCTCCTTCCCCCTCCCCTCTGCTACCAGTCTGCAGAGAGTGGTGGGGTCACATGATGGACAGACTTCTCAGTCAACCAGCAGTGAGGGTGCAGGTCAGGGCCACCAGGGCCCGTTGAAGAATGAGAGGTGAGGGGAGCCTGCTGTGCTCTGCCTGCAAAAATGGCTGCCAGCATCACAATTTGCATGTGAAATAGGCCCGCAGCCACATCAAGTTCAGTAGATTCCTACCTATAATAGACTGCATGGGCATACTTCAGTCCCTGTAAGGGGCTCCATTAAGATTAATGGTGTGTGGTACTGTACCTGTACAGATCAGGTTGCAGAACTAAAACTTATGCCCCTGGTGCACATATTATTTCCATCAAGCAACCGCTAGTACGATACAACAGAAAGGTCATGCCTTGCACCCTGCTTAAAGCATCTTGGAAACTTGCTCTGCCAGCACTTCACAGCAAATGGAGCTAAAAGGCTTCTGGTAGGGGTGGTCAACCATGCCTTCAGCTTGACTCAGACTGAGAAGTCATCTGGGCTCCCCTCGAGTGAAGTAGCCACTCCCCTGACCCTTATGCAGATCTAGGGATACCCATGAGATGTTTCACTTTGGTGTCACATGTCAGACAAGTAAAGTGTGTCACTTTAGTGTTTGTTTACGCTCTTGACTTTCACAGAGAGGAATTAAATGGCTTCTTAAAGAAGCAGCCTTGAAGGGTGCTTGGGCGAATGGAGGAAGAGCAGTGAGTCATGACATCTGCTGTTTTGCCCTGAGACAGCAGAGTTAAGCATGAGCCATGGACAGACATAATGTTCTTGGAATGGTTTAAGTGTTACTAATTGGGAACTATATCACAATTGTCCCTGGACAGAAGTGTCTACAGGTGCAGTGCTAACGGTTTCCAGTAGAACCCTCACTTTTTAGGGATTGCATTGCTGCTAGAATACCAATAGGGGTGGTAGAGTACCCAGACTACCATGTCTTCTAGAGGTTAGTGCCACAGTTTCCCCAGGATTCCCCAAGAAAGGGAGGAGGCAGGAAGACCCAGACTGGCAGGGGATTGGAGTGGAGGGTTTGCCTGGTGCTGGGGGGCTGTGTGGATCCCTGCTTGTGGTTCTCAGGTAGCTGGGTGCTCTACCCCTTCCCACACCCAGAACTCCTTCGCTTTTCCAATCACTTAAATATTTTGAATTGCTAGCAATTGCATAGACATATGTGCACTGTGAACCTGCCAGGGAGAGCTGGTTCCAGAAGTGCAGCACAGAGGATGAGGAACAATTAACAGTTAATGGGTAATTCACTTCACATTGAACATGGGATGGACAGCTATTTTGTTCTATAAGTTCCCATTGTTCATGGTTCTGTTTCCCTGGCACCACCATGAGTAGTTGACAAGTGTGTACTGTTACAGGCACAAACAGCCATCCACCACAAGCAGGAGGCTACAAAGACCAGCCCTACCCTAGAAGCTGTCTACTTGTATTTCATCCCAAGCAATCTGAGACCCCTGCCCCAGGGTTCCTAGCAGGAAACTGAACCTGGCACAGAGGCTTCCTGCTTCCCTAGCACTGCACACTATGGTTTCTGTAGGCAATAGATCTTTGGGCAGTAGGGTCTTGGTTGCACCCTGGAGAAACCCCAGTGTCCTGCATGGGTTTGAGGAGTGGAGGGAGGTGAGGGATGGTTCAATTTGGGATGTTTTGAAGACTGACTAGACACTGGCACAGAATGCCGTGTGTCCACACAACATAGAACTGGTTCAAGGAGGACCAATTCAAAGTTATTTTCTCTGTATGGTTTTGAAACATTCCAGGAAGTTTAAACTGATTTCAAGTGGCATGCACATCTAGACTCTTGGGGTTTAAAGTGTATTTAGATCATTCTGAGTGTTATATCTGTTTATACCCAGAGAGTTCCTTTGCTTTTGTGCAAGAACTATCACCCTACATGTAAAATAACACATGATTAAATTAGAGAGTGATACAAATGAACTGCAAAGATATTCTGCATTTTGTAAGTAACATCTATTAGGCTGGATAGCCATTTTGTGGCTCATTTTGGGGTGATAATTTGCTTGAATGTGTTACTGTTTATTGTAGTGCACTAAGTTATCTCTGCAGATTTCCTGAATTGTTTAGTTCCTCTTTTGTTGTCTTTGAAAGTATTTAGAAAAGATATGTTGTGTATGCATATTTAGAGACTATATTGTTATAAATGTCAGACAGCCAGACTCTCTGGGTTATTCACCATTGGTGAGGCCTTCACCAGTTTCTCCCTGGCTCTGGATCCAACCCAGAGCTTGGGGCTGGGGCTGGGGCTGGGGCTGGAGCAGCTGTGGCCACAACCACTGCTGCCTGATAATGTGGGGGCCAGAGTGGGGCTGGAGCCAGAGTTGTGATTGAGGATAAGCAGTAGTGGCAAGGTGGGAAGAGGACCTGGGGGCAGTCAGGGCTAATCAACTAGGCTGTAGGGTTTTTTTTTACATTTGCTCCAGTGGTTGGGGGAGGGAGCACTTTAATTAGAGCAGCTCCAAGAGCCACTCTAATTAAAGCACCTGCAGCATCTCATGTGTCAGCATTCCCATGCTTCAAAATAGTGGCGGGGTCACTATATCTAAAGCTTATCAAATAAGTTTTAGTTAAAGTGCCCCACCACCATTTTGAGGCCCAGGTACACTGATACATGAGATGCAGAGGTTGGCTGGAGTTTAATTACCATGTTCCAGCAGACTCGATTAATCAAGTTTGCTCTAATGCCCTGTACCGAGCATCGGAGCAGCCTCCTGGCATGTGTACTAGCACCCCAGGTTTGCATAGTGCACATAAAGCAATGGACATAATTGAAAGAAGGAAGATTGAGGTTGGATGTTAGTAAGAATTTTCTAGCTGTTAAACACTAGAACAGATTACCTAGTGAGATCATGGAATTTCTGTCTGTGGAAGTTTTTGTGAACAGTTTTAACACTTACCTGGAATAGTTTAGACCAGGATAATTCTGCCTTGAACAGGCCATTGGACTGCATTAGGCCTGAGGCCTCCTCAAACACTATTTTTCTATGATTCTGTGGATATAAGGGAGCCCAATTATATCAATATTAAATTATACTGATATAAGGTGTTACCATGTAACCGTTACAGCATAGCAAAACCATTCCAACTTTAAGTCAATGCAGCAGCATTACAGTAATTCAGCTAACTTAAATTACTGCAGGAGATGCATCATAACAGCTGATGCACCCTCTGGAGCAGCAACTCCAACTCCCCTTTTAAAGTATTTAAAGTGTACATTTGTCCATAGCCTAAGATTCTATAATTAATTTTACAATAACATTTTGTCATAACATGATGCATATTATTATGTGTGTATTTAATAGATTCCAGTACTTAATAGATTCATAGAAAAATAGGGCAGAAAATGACCTCATCTAGTCATCTGGTAAAAACCTCTGAGCCAGGCAGGATCATTCCTGACTAAACTATCACGGTCAAGTGTCTGTCTAACTTGCTCTTGAAAATTTCCATGGATGGAAATGTCACAAGTTTTCTAGGTAACCTGTTCCGGTGCAAAAGTTCTTCCTAGTATCCCTTGCAGTGAGAAAATTCTTTCAAATATGTAACCTAAATTTCCCTTGCTGCACTTTGATACCATTGTTCCTATCTGTCTCCTGTGGCCACAGAGAATAAATAATCTGTCCATCCTCTTGATAACCACATTTCAGCTGTTTGAAAACCATTATCAGAACTCCCCCAATCCCCCCAATCTTCTTTTCTCTAGAGTAAGTACTTATTCTTGTAAGTCATGTTTCCTAAGATGCTAATGGTTTTGATTGCCCTTATCTGGACTCTTCTCAATCTGTCCCATCTTTATTGAAGTGTGAGACTCCATATGAGACCTCACCAGTGCCATATAATGCAAAATCATCACTTCCCTTGATTTGAAAGCAAGATTCCTGCTAAAACAACCCAGTATGCTTTTGGCTTTTTTGCAATGAGTTCAGATTCAGCTTGTGGTTAACTGTAACCTCTGGAAACTGTAGTGCAGTACTGCAGGCTACCCAATCATTCCTTGGTGTGTATTTGTGCATGCAGTTGTTCCATCCAAAATGCAGAACTTTGTACTTGGCTTTGTTGTTTTCTCATGGGCACGGTATTTTAGGGGTGGGATATTTTAAGCTTCTGCAAGGTTAGGGGACTGAGCCAATGTTTTGTGGGTAATGGTCTTGCCTGGAGTCTTGGCTCGGACTACCTATATACAATTGCTGGCATTGCAGGACTTATGCAGCAGTATATCAAAATGGAAGGGGTATAGTGGTCTGCCTGCCATATCTGATTCACGAGAAAAGATCAAAAAGTGAAAAACAAACAAGGTGGATTGTCCGTATATAAGCAGGTTGGTAGGAAAGTCAGAGATTATAAATAGACAAGAATGCAAGTCTGTTTAGAATCCCTTGAAAGTTTTTAAAGGGTTTGGTAAAGTTTTGTCAGATGAGGAACTTCTTTAGTTCTGAGCCCCATGTTTTCTGAACTCTTGTTTCCCTGGCAATCTGTCAGATTTCGGTGGTGCTGTGGTTGGAACCTGGGACTAGAGCAATGAAGGAGGGTCTCCTACTAGTCCATATTAAGGCTGTAATAATGTTAGAGAAGGCTTCTTGCTTTGTGCCATTAAAGCCATAGAGAAAACAACTGTTAGACCATCCCAGGGGTGGGGAAATGCCTCTCAATTATAGATATGAAAAGTCACCAGCACCTGAAGAGTAGGAAAGCAATTTCTATTAACAAAACCATTCTCCCCCGCCCCCCATTAAAACCAAAATACATACTACATGTACAACTTAAGCTGCTTGTATGGAATTGTAAAAAGCATTATACAGGCTAAATTTCGGGGGGGGGGGTGTGGAGAGAGGGATGGAAAGAAAGGAAGAATTCAAATTCATTTTAATTCATAAACTGATACACAAATGTATTTATAAATTCTCATGCAATTCAAAAGAGAGAGGCCCTGTAAGTTCAGGGAGCATATGTAACAAGCAGGTTAAATCTGTACTTTGTGCAGCACTGAACCCACCATTCACTATTATACAGCACCATACTAAAATTTTGCTATATTTAAATATAATAGGTTTTGAATTTTTAAATTTTTATGAGGCAAGAAAAAAAATCAACTTGTCAAAACTTTTAGATGTGTACAGCTTATGGGATTTTATTAGGTTTGTGTGTTTAGTAGGAGCTCAATGCTTCTACAGATTAAGTTGCTGCAGGAACAATTTTGCTAATACTGAAAATGAGACAGAAGGCTGAGTCCTCTACTTCATTTTCCAATGCAACATTATCCATGTGGAGTGTAAAAATGTAAAAAATACCATTAGGGCAGAATTTGCATCATTTTGGTTTAATGACTTTGTTTTTGTCAATGTAATAGAAAATGTGAAGCTCAATAGAGAAATCGTGTGAGGAACATTTGATGCACACATTTTTAGGGCATCAGGATTAATAAAATTCACAGTTGAAGATGCCAGGAAGAGAGTGAATTCTTGTTTACCAGGGAGATGGATCCTACAAGATTAAACAGCTTCAGTTTGGCTATAGGTTCACTTTTTCTCCTGCTTCCCCCCACCTCTTGTTCCCCCTCTATCTCCCTTCCCACACCATCAGATTACATGCTCTCCCTAGGCAACAAATACATACTGTAATGAGTAGGCAAGTTGTTTTCTGTTGCATCCAATCTTTGTGCCACGTTTATCCTCCTCTGGGAGCGTTGAATCTCAGGGTATAATAATAGAAATTATTTTCTTTCTGAGAAGCAATAAGGTGGCTGTTGTTATGTAATGAACTGTAGCTTTCCAATGTTCCTCTCCACCAAATTATGTAAAACTGCAACTTCTAGTGCTGTCTGCACTAAAAGACTGTAAAAAAACAAACAAACAAACAAAAAAACCCCAAAAAACCCAAAACCTCCCAAACCTTCTTTGGAGCAGAAATTGGTTTCATGAACGATGGGTGTTTGATCATACTTGATCAAATCAAATACTTCTGAACATTAGAGATAAATGTTCTGCCCCTGATAATTCCATAACAGGTGCTTTTCTTTTCCTCCAACAGTTACCCTGCTGTATGTGAATTCCTCCAGCACAATAACTTGTTATCTATACTCCGAGCCCATGAAGCCCAGGATGCTGGGTAAGTGCCTCCCCACCCCTTCCTTCCCCCACTTTGCTTCATAAATAAACATTGTTCATACACACTGACAATTCCCCCATCTTATTACACCATCTTCTGAGTGCAGAGATTGCACTTATCATTCTTCCTGAGGGGGTTGGTCCTGACTGCTGTCCCGACCTTTCCAGTAGCTTACAGCAGAGGACAAAGTGCACTGAAGGAGACAGCTGTGCTATCGTAAAGCAACAAGCTTCAGCTTAAAAGGTTTCCCTGTACTTCCGCATGCTCAGAGAGATGTTCCGTCTTTCTGAGAGACGATCCTTCCCTACATGCTGTCTTATCTGTGTTAGCTCTAAACTAGCTGGCATGGATAACTCTTGCTGTGAGCATACATGCCATAGGGTTAACATGGTATCACTCGACCCAAATACAAACACCTTAGGGATCCTGGAGGTTTAGTCTGGTTTCTAGGTCAGTATAGATCCATATTGCCATTTACTTGGTTTAGTGACTAAATGGCACATTGGGTCAAAAATTATTTTAACTCCAGACTAATTAAAAAAAAAAAAAGGTCAGTGCAGCCCAATGGAAGCATTGCTAATTACACTTCCATAATGATAGTCTGAGCAACATTCTAAAGTATCAGTTGCTATGGACAATTTGCAAATTGTTTAGGTCTTCTAAACCTGATTACAAATTTCGTACCTCCCCCTCTGGTCAGTGTCTTTGTCATATATTTGTGTTCAGAATCCTCAAAGAAATAATAAAAATTATGTGTAAAAAAGTAAGTATAACACAAAACTACTTAGAATGCCCTCAATACAGAGAGAATGGTAGACAGTGTAAGGCATTTGTTCAGGGACAGATATTCGTGTGCAAAGGTGCTCCAGGATCAGCTAACATTCATGTTTTGTCAATGAGACTCTTGTCATAGGCCAAATTTAAGGAAAACAACTTTTTATTTTTACTTCAAAAAGCACTTTTTCATTGAAATGTCTACTAGAATCGCATTAATAGAATACTATGGGTATCTGAATTCATAGCTTTTCATACCCTGCTTATAATACAATTAATGTGTTTTTGAGAACAGAAACCTTACAGGCATTGAATAGTAATAACAGTAAAGTAATAAGATTATAGGATTGAGATCTGTACTCAATATGTTTCCAAAATGTTATTTTGTGTAACTTACTATATAGTCACTTAAATAATTAAAAACAACTTGTCAGTCTGCCAAAAATCACTGGCATCAAATACCCAAGGGGTAGTAAAATGTTGTTTTCACTTTATTGCTTTGCAGTAAAGAAAAAAAGTTTCAAATTTAGTTTTAAAAATTCTTTTCTTAGAGAACAAAGAGGTCGCATTGGTTTTATTTGTGCTGCAGTAGAGATGAAAATACTATGTTTAGCTGTTTTTTCAGATTCGTACAGCTATCAAATATTTGATCAAATGTTTATTTGATCAAATATTGTCCAGATAATAAATCCAGACAGTAAACCCCTGATCTGTTAAGGTATGGATAATGGAAATGGGTGAGCATTAGCAAGTTAGTTCACAAACTTGGCTTAATTGAGCATTCCTCTGTGAAGTCGAGCTTTGTCCATGCATGCAGAAGAGCATCACCTGATGATTGATAACTGTTTTGCATATTTGTAAAATAATGTAACTGTGTAAGATAACTCTCAGCTTGCAGGAGGTTCCTGTGGAAATCTCTGCATATTCTGGCACCCTGAGAAATTTGAAATAGTTTATTTAATCTACCTGTTCGGGTGTTTTTTAATACGTTTGCACACCTGCTTTGGGAAGGAGACTCTATAAAAAGGGGGTGGGTGAAATCTGCCTCCATTGTAGTCAATAATCAAACTCCCCTTGTTTTCAGCATGACCATATTATCATCTGAAATGTACAGTATTCTTCTTTAGTGGTCCATCAGTTATGATCCTTCCTATGCTAGAGTTTGTCACCTGTGACCAACTGGCATCAATTGAGATTAGCCCCGTTTGAGTCCCCAGCAATTCCAAATAAATGCAAGGTCTAAACCTGTAGCAAGTATTTCATGTGCAACTCCAAAGACCTTTTATAATTCCTGCTTGTAACATTACATTATAAAACCCTTTGGGGCAACCTGTTGATTTTCTTGTTCTGAGTGATGTTATTAACATAGAACTGTAGAAACATAGAACTGGAAAAGACCTTAAGAGGTCATCTGGTCCAACCACTGCTCGAGGTAGGATGATCCTTGTCCAAATCATCCATACAAGTCCTTGTGTAACCTATTCCTTTCATGTTGTATACCATACATGTGATTAATAATAATTCAACTTATACTTTCCTTTAGGTATCGTATGTACAGGAAAAGCCAAACAACAGGCTTCCCTTCACTAATTACAATTTTTTCAGCACCAAACTATCTAGATGTATACAATAACAAAGGTAAGAGTGTTTTCTTTTTTCTTATTATTTGTTTAGTTTATTACAGGTGCAAATTTAATCAGGTTTATTTTTTTCCAAATTGGACATCGCTATAGGATTTGTGTTTCTGTCTACTATGTTCTTAGATAGTTCTCTAGTGTGAGCGTGCATTGCTAATAACTGCATCATCCAGGACAAAAACTGGCAATGGTTCTAACAACGGAAAGAGGCATTTTGCAAAATCTTGTGGTTGAGATTTTCAAAGCCCTCTGCTACGTTTTTTATTAATCATCTGGCCCTTTGGTAATTTCCAGTAACATTAACAGCTGTTATATAGCTAAATATTTTAATCAGCTTTAAAATGTCAGACATAATAGTTATCTAGACAGAAGGCAGAGTATATTTGTGCCTTATAGAAAAAATGAAGGAGGGAGATGCATAAGCTTTCCTTAGCAGTAGCTTACTGGATCAAATGTTATGAAGGGACTGCAGGAAGTAAACTTTCTAAATAGAAAGCAGTAATTAGAGTATGAAGGGTAGGGAAGGGGGAAAAAATAAGGGGTACTGCTGAGAGGGGCAAAGGTAAGTAGGAGAGAGAAAAAGAAAGCAGTTAACCTATTGAGGGACATAGGATTTATAAAAGGATAAGAATACTTCATCTTGACTTAGACCACACTTAACACAACTCAGTCTGTAGATTATTTGTCTAGATTCCTATAGATCCCATATTGTCTGATTATCCTATTCCAGGGGTGGCCAACTTGGGACACAAGAGCCACAAGTGGCATAGGCAGCCTTGGTGTGGGACCCACAGCGGATCAGGGAGGGGACAGGCAGCACAGTGGCAGATAGGACAGGGAGCAGAAAGCAGAGCAGCAGATTGGGAGAGAAAGGGAATTGGAGTCACTCTCAGGGAGGGTTCAGAGCTAATTTTTGGTATTCCTGCCAGACAGGTTAGCCTCTGTTGCCTTATTCCATACTTTATTTTTTTAAAATCATTTTAAACTGAATACACGTAGAAAAGACATATATAAAGCAAATAAAAAAGCTGTTGCTTAGATGATAATTTACCAGCAATTCTGTGAAGACTCATCTTGGGACATGAGTACAGCTTATATTAGGTTACTATAGTATTCACTCTGGCTGCCTGCAGACCTTAAAAAAACAAAAAAAAACCAAACCCCAAACACACACTTTACCAGAAGCAGCAGCATGTTATTTTAGCCTGGCTCTGCAGTGTCTGTAAAGATCGAGTGCTTCAGTGGGGCTTTTTTGGTGCTTTTAGCTAAAGCTGATTCAATAAGTATTAGATAAAAGTACCAAAAAAGTCCCACTAACATGCCCAATCTTTACAGACATCAGGCAAGCTGGGCTGAAGTAACATGCTATTTCTTCTGGGCATTCTCAGGGCTTGGCATGGGAACGTACCAAGTTTAAAGTAAAGTGCCGTTTTTTGGGTGTGTTTTCACGTCTGTAAGCACCCTCTGATTGCAAGTTTCCCAAACAAATCACAAAAAAATAGCTGTTTTAAAACAGGACATTCCAATAACTCATACTGCTAAGTCCAATATACACACCAGGATAGCTTTATTTTATGCTACTCTGCCTGGAATAAAACTAGCATGTACTGTTCTGCTATGATAGGGCAAGAAATTTGGG
>NW_005842075.1:812410-817823 GCF_000455745.1 Alligator sinensis
ATAGGGAAATAAATTTGGGGGATAAAGACATCTGTAACTACTTTGTCCCTATGATTTAAATGATGTTAGCTTTATTCTATGTGATTATTTCTGCAACCCTCATGAAATCTAACATTTACCCATTTCACAGTGTTTATCCTTTCTGAAAGAAATAATGTTGGTGATTTTAGTCTTTGCCTTCATTTAAAAAAAAAAAAAAAAAGGATTTGGCATAAATCTTTCAAAAGAAAGAGGATTGGCATTGGCATCATTTAAATAAGTATTGAACAAAACTTTTGAGCATTTTAAAGCTATTAAGTGAATGTCCTACAGCATGTTGGGGAGTGAGATGGTTTACTGCTAGATACCACATTTAGTATAATTTTGTATTATCAAAATGCATGTTAACTTGCATTAAAAAAATGACTGCAGGTTCTCTGTCAGCAACCTTAAAGTTGAGCTACCAGTAGTACTTAAGGTAGAAGTAAAGAGTTTAGAGCAGGCAAGGTTCTTTGGATAGATGTGGTATCTTTTATTAGACCAACTAAATAGTTGGAAAAAAGTTCTTTGCAAGCTTTCAGGCACATACGTTTCATCAGGCATGGGGAGACTGCTAATATTATGTGTTCTCCAAGGTAGAAGAGCAAAGGTAGAGTCTAGAGGAGGGGTTCTCACAGTTTTTAGATTTGGGGCACCCCTTCTTAGACTCAAAGCACGCCTCAGAAAATGCCAGCTCTTAGTTTACACTCATTTTCTGCCCACAGAAAAAGTATAGAGCAATTCTTCTCTTGCAAAGAACTGAGAATAACCACAGCAGGTCAGAATGTTTTTAACACTGAATTCCTATTTGAAATCTCTGGGGTTATCTTGTGAGTCATGTTTGTATACCTAACAGTGCTCACATTGCATGACATCCCATGGCACCCTTGAAAGAATCTAAAGGCACCCAGGGTGCTGTGGCACCTTGATTGAGGATTGCTGGTTTAGAAACTGTGCTTAAACAAATTATTTTGATTTTTAGCAGTGCAAGATCAGCACAAGAGATTTAGAGAATGCAGATGCAGTAATGGTAATTTTTACAACATCAGTGGTTCAGGGTAGAGAAATGTGCTATTTGTTGGCAGGAGGTTTTGGATAGACTATTCATAAATCAGTAACTGCTCTTTGGAAGTCCATAGAAATAGGTAGACTTGGTTCAACATTTCAGTTTTGCCTGGAATGGACACGAAACTATCTGTGAGAGAAATTAGTGGGTTAGCAACACATGTTTTTGCCACAATAGAAAGCATTAAATAAAAAAGAGTGTTGCTTAAATAACACTCAGGATCTGAATTTTACATGTGTACATATAAGGTCAGCACTTGATATTGCTCTGCCCTCTCTCTTGTTAGCCTCAAAAAGTGAGGTATCTTACTTGTTCTAAAAGTCTTAGGTATGACATAGCATGCTATCTGAGATTATCCTCTGTTCTGAGGTTCTTCTGATAATAAGTCAAAGACCAAATCCTGAGGGGTAATTGATTATCTGCAACAGCTTCTGATGTTTACGAGCTTAGGTTCTCCCAGGATTTCATCCAAGTGAGCTGAAAGTAAATTAATGATGGAGTAAAAGGAGTGCAATTTTGTCAGATAATCATAATGTCTTGGGCATGTAGTTTTAATATCAGCATTATCCATTTTTGTTCTGTTTTCCCAATCCTCTCTCTTATTTAAAGTTCTGATTACCCTTTTTTTTTCTCATGAGATTTGAGACCACTGGCTCATGACATTCAGAATGGGCTATGCAAATATTTTTCACGCTGCATTGCTCATGCCTCATCTTGACTTCAATCTGCTGCTTACTCAGTTCAAGGAAAGAAAATACAGCTAGCCCATGTCATTCAAAGCTGTATGATTTGGGATCTTGTTTGTAAATTGCAGGTTGATTTGCAGCAGACATAGTTATTAATAATGCAAACATTCTGACTAGGTAATTTCAGTGAAGGTGAGGGAAGACAAACTTATCTCCTCAGGGATGTTACACTGAAGTAACTATAGATAGCTTTGCTTAAAAGTGCTTTATGACTACACACGACCTGATTTCAAACTGAAATATTTAGCATCTTGGGTAGCAATAAGTCATCTTTGGAACTAGAGTAACTCTTCTCCCCATAAACCTATTTGTTACAAGTTCGTATGGACACTGCTGGGCTTCTGGCAGTTCCTCCAACTGCTACCACACTGCATTGATTCCTGTATGCATCAGCCTTCCTTTTATGTTTGCAGTCTACTACTATAACATGGATTTTACCTCTCTCTAAAAGCTGATGAGCAAAGAGAAGTGCCTGATTTCTATACCAGTGAGTAGGAAACTTGCATGCCTATTATAGCAGCCGTACTTACTTGTGCTGTCATGAGAACAGCTTCAGAAGTTCTGAATTGATTGCCATTTTTGGACAATCATATTTTCTGTCCCATGTGGTAAGAGCCACTGGAATGCACTCATTGACAATACATTGTCAGAGCAGATGCAGGTAGGAGGTCACTCCCACAGCTTGTACCAGCACCAAGTCAAAGCAAAGAAGCTTCAACAGAAGTACCTGCAGACAAAGAACAAGAACCAAATCTCCAGAAGTCCTGCTGCACCTTACCTGTACTAGAAGAATTGAAGGACTGGATGGTTTTTTTGCAATCAATGCCACCGCTGGACCTAAGAATTATGTGAAGGATGTCTTTTCACAAAGCACTAAAGGCAAAATAGCCATTCTTCCCCCACCAAAAACTCCCTTAATACCAGGTATCTATTAGGCCTGAGCAAAGCAGCGAGTATGCACTTCAGATTTGGATTTGGCCGATTCGGAGGGACAGTGATTCAATTTGATGATTTGAATCACTGTCCCAATTCAATTCAGCTGATTCAGATTTGGAGATTCAGCGCCAATTTGGAGATTTGAACATAGACTATAATGGGGAATCACTAAAAAGCCTATAATTTTGTCATTTTTTTGCAGATTCAGATGAAAGCAGCAGGGATGGTAGGCCTTCTGAGGGCATGAAGCCTGCCAAGTTTTAAGGAGATATGTGCAGGGGTTTCTGTGAAAGTGCACCTCAAACTGTTGAAAGCAAAACTCGTATCACATGTGTATGTTAAGGCAGAGGAGAATGAAAACAGCAGGGATGGTAGCCCTTCATGTGGGCATAAGGCCTGCCAGGTTTCAGGCAGAGTGGTGCAGGGGTTTCTAGGAAAGTTCACCTCAAGGTTTTGAAAGCAAATAAAACAAAAAAAGCAAGTAGGCAGGGTCACCAGCTGCTCCACAAAACCGGGATCTAAAGGAGGTGTGGTAGGATGTCACAGCATCCTCCCACCTCTGCCTTTCTGCCTCCCTAACTGTTCACCAGCACCTCTGTCCAGTGATGGAGGGTTTTGCTGCTGCAGACACTCTCCTTCATGCTCGGGTCGCACATGCCCACCAGCACGTGGACTGTACTGGACCACAATGAATCCAGGCATTTTTTCATGCCCTCCTTCAGCTGCTTCACCAGTGCCTGCACCTGTGGTGAATGTGGCTTTCCCCAGCCAGGAACATTGATTCCCTGAAACTTCTCCATTTCATTCTCAAGCTCCTTCACTACGGGGATCACCTGATGAAGGAGGGCATTGCCAGTGATGAGGCTATTAGTAGCCTTGAGGAATGGCTTGAGGACCACCAAGAGCTGGGAGATGGTATCCCACTGCATTTTGTTAAGGGGGGGGGGATCCTAATCTCCCTGACCAAGGACATCTCATGGATGGCCTTCTGTTGCTCCACCAGCCTCTTGACCATCGGGTATTTGGAGTTCCACCAAGTCTCCACATCCTGCATGGTTTTGTGCTGCAGGATGCTCAGCTCTGCCTGTTTGTCCCACAGCATCTTGCCCCCCTTGATGCTCCAGTGGAAGTAGCCCACCACCTTCCTGCATTTCAAAATGAGCTGGCTGGTAGTAACGATGCCGTCACCGGGAGCCGTGTCCCTGACTACAAGGTGGAACTTATGTGCCACACAGCGGATGCCAACAAAGTTGGCATCGCGCACCACCTTGACCATATTGGCCCCATTGTCAGTGACTATGAACCCATGGGTGAGCTCACCCTGCCCAGTGAGCCACCCCTGCACTATGTGGTTCATGGTCACCATGATCTCTGTTGCTATGTGGGACTCATCCATCACCTCCACAGGGAGCCCACTGACACCCTGACTGATTGCATTAGTGCCCTGTGAGGGAGAGGTAGGCATGATCTGCACCCTGGCTGCTTCAGATGTCCGAGGTGAAGTACAAGGCTACCTGCGGTCCTGCCTTGCGCAGCTCCTCCCTCAAGTACTCCCTACATGCCTCATACAGGGAGGGCACCACTGTCCTACTAAAGGTGGTGTGTGCGGGCACTTGGTACGATGGGGCTACGAGCACCATGAGCCGCCTGAATCCTGCACACTCAACAAAGGAGAAGGGCTGGCCATCCAGAGCAAGGATCTCCCCAGTGCTCTGGGTGACCTCACTCGACCTTGCAACATGCCCCCCTTTGTCTGCGGCTTTCCCTCACCGCTCCAGGGTGGCCTGCCTCTGCTTTGGGGGCATGGGGGCTTTGGAGTGAGAGTGGGACTTCTTTTTGGGCATGTTCCCACTAGTGCCAGGCTGAGGAGGAACAAGAGCAAGGGGGTGCTGCATCCTGAGATGCAGCTGCATCCTGAGATGCAGCTGCATCACCATGGTGAAGTTTCACCTCCTTGTCCCGGATAATCTGCCTTTGGCAGTGCTGGCAGGTAGCATACTTGGGATCATCTGACACCTCAAAATGATCCCACCCTACACTATCCACTTGCTTCTGTGTTGAGGGTGGGGATCCTGCCTTATCCCCCTTCTCACTAGGCTGAGGCACAACAACAGGAGGAGCTGAGCCACCTCCCCCCAGAACTTCCTTTGAAGTGCCTTCCAGAGAAGGAGACCTGCCTCTGGGGGAACTTTGAGTGGTGTGGAGCACAAACTCAGATTCTCCCTCAGTCCCCAGAATTTTTTCACTATGGCCCTCAGCTCCTCCACTTCCAGATCCAGCTCCTCCTATGGCACTGGCAGGCTCACACTGGGAACTGAAATTGGGATAGACAATATCATGATGCTGCTGGTTAGTGGTGGTGGTGGTGCAGGTGCAGGCACTGCTACCATCTCCTTGCTCCCACTAGCAGCAGAAGACTCGTTGCTGCCAGGAAAAAGGGTGCATCTGTGCTTGGAGTGAGGGGAGCTTGCAGCTCTCCCTCTGCCCCCTCTCTCACCTGCCAGAAGACCTGGCACCTCCCTTTCCAGCACGCTTCATAATGTTTGGTGTGCTGCAAAATATGTGTGTGTAATATATGTTGTGCTTTCCTGCACAGTGATGACACTGTCAGGGAAAACAGATTTCGTTTTGTGGGGGGAAAGAGGCA
>NW_005842075.1:817848-825876 GCF_000455745.1 Alligator sinensis
AGACTAACAAGAACAAACAAGAGGATTTTGGAGGAAGAACAAGTTGAAAGGAATGGATAGGGATAACAATAGGGATTATAGGCTAGGGGAAGTAGGAAAGAATTGGATAAAAATTACAAGAAGAGAGACTAGCTAACTACTTAGCAAGCCAGAGCCTTTCAGATGCTGCTGCTTCAAGAGAGAGACAGCTCACAAAAGGCACAAATCACATCAGACATGGCTTTATATCTTGTTTCTATGTCCCTCCCCCAAAGCACTGTGATTGGAAGGGAACTCAGAAAGATCACAGTCACTGCCCAGCTACAGATGTCAATATCGGAGCAGTCTTTCCACCCTCTCAAACTTTTCCATATATGGAAGATCACCTCCTCCCCCTCCCTCTTCTCAGTTTCTGTTTGCTGCTTACTGCAAGCCTTCCGAATCTCTCCAAATCAAATCCGAGGCTTCCAATTTGATTCAGACCTTTTAATGTGTCTCCCGATTTGATTCAGATTTGGAGATTCGGCTGCCAAATCGGGGCAAATCTCCTCCGAATCGGCTACCGAAACTTTGTACTGCCTTAATATTTATGTGTCCGTTAAAGAAGAGATTTGCCAGGGTAGGCAGGAATTGTAGAACCACCACCAGGTTTAGGGATTACACAAGAAGCTTATGTAAACAGCTGTCTTGACACAGGAACAATGCAAGGACTTTTGCCACCCTAGACAAACAAAATCTTGCTGCCTTTCCTTGTAATGTACCTGATGAGGGCAGGGAACAGACAGAGGCCCGGAGCAGTACCAGAGCTGCCCTGTTTGATTGTACATGCCCAGACTCCTGAGGTGGCACCCAGTGAGCACATGCGAGGTGTGTGCACACTGTTTTTGCCACTCTGTTCAGTTTGCCACCCCTAGGTGCCACATGTGCTGTCTACCCAGTTATGCTGGCCCTTTCTTGGTGCCTTTGCAAAAGAGAACTCTGTCAGCACACAACCAAAAAATGCCGCAGAGGGGAGATCTGCCAATCAGTACTTTGCACAATATCCGTGCACAACAGAATTTAAATCGCCTTTTCCTAGTCATGACTATCACTGACAGTTGGCTCTCTGCCCAGGGTGGTCAGAGCTAGGAGCATAGCTTTATGAATGCCCTATTCATTTACTGAAGTTGAGCTTTCATGAGGTAAATGGCTGAAGTCAGGCTACAAAGACCTGAAAACTTCTTGGACATTTAAGGCATCGAAGCCTGAATCCTCTACAGCAGAGGTTCTCAAACTGTGGTCTGCGGACCACCACTGCGAGCTTCATTCAGGTGGTCTGCAGAAAGGTCGCAGAACAATTGAGAATATCTGTACTTGTCAGGTAAGACTACTGATATTAAAATATGAGTTGTGCGCTTTGATTTGTAGATCAAAAAAAAGTTTATTAAGTGGTCTTCCGAGACTCTCAGCACTTCTCAAGTGGTCCACGAAAAATACGTTTGAGAACCACTGCTCTACAGGTTGATTTGCTTTCCTATGTGAAGTCTCATCACCACTGGTGCGCTTACCATTTCTGTTAATTTTTGCTTTATTCCATCTACCCATTCTTTTCCCCTCAAGATGTTGGCACCGTAGTGGTTAAAAAATCAGATTGAATGTGAATCATCTTCATTGTAATTGCAGAAAGCTAAAGATAAAAGCAGCAATAGAATATGCTTAGTGGCTCATGTTTGCATTAGTGTACTCAGTTTTTACTGAAATTGAGACTTCCTCTGAGATAAATGCCCTAAATCAGACTTAAGACATGTTTTCAAAATGCAAAAAAATTTTAAGGCACTAAAATGCATTTGGATTTAGAACAAATGATCACAAAATTATATTCATTTTGTAGTGTTTCATGCTGATCTGTATAATAAAAGTACTTAAAAGAATGACAGTCCTCCATTTTGGTATGTACTTTGACACAAAAGATGCTCTATTGGGGACTGCCCATGTAGCTAGTGTTCCTTTTACTCCTATATAAGGTGTGGGCAACATCTTGATAAAACAACACAACATACCTTCCTGGTTTGCCAAGTGACTTTCTGAATGAGACGTTTCTGTCTCTTGGACTCTCTTCAATGTGACATTTTCATTTGTAAAGAGAAACTGCAGGGATCCACTTGCAATTACTAGTTTGTTCTTTGTAGCTATCCATCTAACAGACAACCATATACCCATCTTACACAGTTTTAGCTGGGGGGAAAAAAAGATGGAGGGCCGTGAAAGTAGAGCAGTATGGATTTGCTTTCCAGGAGTGTTCTCAAAGGGTTAAAATGTAGTATATGGTCTTAAGAGGTAACATGTTGCAGATAAAGCAGGCCAAGCAGTTCTAGAGGAGCCTTCCTCTCGCCGCCCCCACCCCCAAGATCTAGCACATCACCCAAAGTTTCCAACCTACTGCAAAATAAACAGAATGTCTGATTTCATTCACTGAAATTACAGCTCCTTCCTACAACAGTCAATGCCACAGTAAACAGAGAAAGTGAACACATTTTTGCTCATCACTTACTGTTTGTGATGACTCTTCAGTTTGGCCATGCATCATTTCCATTGGTCTTAAATTTGCACTTTGTTGTTGCTTATATCTCAACCCATGAATGTCATAACATATTCCCATGTCGTTATTTCCTAATCAAACATTCAGTTCCCTTGTTTGTGCTACATTTATTACTCTCAGCTGTTCCCTGATTTCAAAGGAGGAATGTAGTGCATTCCCAGCTTTGTTTCCTTTTACACAAAGAATGGAGAGGAGCTGTTCAAATTAAAGCACAAGTTTGGCCTGACAACAAGTAGGTATAAATTTGCCATGAATGATTTTTTTTTTCTGGAGAAAGTTTCTGACCATCACAAGGATGTTTTAAAATGGTCTTTCAGTAAAAGACTGAAAGGCAGACAACCTAGTGAAGGCAAACAACCTTACTAGTTTTAAGATGCAGCTTGATAGGTTTATGATTATGGAAGTTAAGGACCAGAACAGATTTTGTCCTCCAGGAGATTTCTTACAGTCCTATGTTCACATTCCAGACAGCAATAGAGGATGTTACTGCAATGTTCAGAAAATCTGTCTAGCTCCTACTCCCATCTGTCCTCCAGGATGTCTCCCTTGCTCTCACATATTTGCAACATACAGTGGGCATTTATGATATGGCACATAGTGAGGAAAAACATACATCCTATTCAGAGGGGACTACCACTGCCCTTGAGTCTTCCCAAGTCACACTTGCCTTCTGGATGAATACATCAAGTAATCAACATGTAGTTAAATCACTACCTACTTTTGTCCAGGTGTCAATAAAAGGTTTCATAAGCCAACAAAGCAGAAGGTAAACCAAGTACCCAAGAATGACTGGAAGTATTCTACCTCTATAGTGGCTAGGGAAGCAAACTTCTTTGCTCATTCAAGCAAACAAGCCTGAGTTTCTTATTGTCCCAATTTAATGAGTTTTACCAGACCACCTTCTCATAATTATTATTACATCACTGTAGATAGAAGGTATTGCAGACAATTCATCCACAGACCTTCAGGACCAGTGAGAAATAATCCTTCTGATGGATAGTCTTTGATCTGTCAGAAGAGGACAAATAGCCTACATACCATTCAAAAACCATCTACAGCAGTGGTCACCAACCAGTGGATCTCGATCCACCAATAGATCTCGGAGCCTCTTGCGGTAGATCTCAGAGCCTCTTGGAGTTGATCCGAGGCTGGAGTGGGGGCCTGACTGCCCGTGTACATGCATGCACATGCC
Organism: Alligator sinensis; assembly: GCF_000455745.1. Taxonomy (NCBI): domain Eukaryota; kingdom Metazoa; phylum Chordata; order Crocodylia; family Alligatoridae; genus Alligator; species Alligator sinensis. The sequence continues at coordinate 821,598 of NW_005842075.1, forward strand.
CCAGCCCAGAAGGTCAGTCCAGGGGATGGGGGGAGGGCCAGGGGCTAGATTGAGGACCCCACAGTGAGGGACAGTGCCACAGAGACAGGAGCAGGGGTAAGTTGAGTGGGGCCCCAGCTGGGTGGGCCTTACCTGTTGGGGAAGCATGCCCCAAAATAATTTTTTCTTCCTCTGCCTTGATCCGCACCCTCCTCCCTCCCCACAGACTTACTTGCTGGGTGGGTGGAGGGGGGCAGCAGCACCACACAGTAGATCTTGGGTTGCTTTTAAATGCCAAAGGTGATCTCCTGGTTAAAAAGGTTGGAGACCGCTGATCTACAGAAAGTCACCAATAGGTTTATAATATGGCAGAGCAGAACAGTCATAACAATGTAGACCTGCACGGTATCAATCCCAACAATTGATCTACTAACATCTATCTGATTACCTTCCAGCTGGGAGCAATTAGGTGTAGTGTGTCCATGTCAGCAGCAGTTGCTCTTCATTTTTTGTGTCAAGGGAAATGTTCACATTGATATTCTGCTGCTGTGGCTCTTGGATAAGCTCTGTGTAAACTGCAAGGGAAGTAGCCTTTTTCACCCTGAAATTCCTACCTTGTCCCATCAAGTCACTGGTACCTGGGTAGGTTCAGCTCTATCCAGAGTAGTTGTTCTAGATCTGTGGTACTCAATCCCAGTTCACAGGCCCAATCTGGCCCCCAGCATTGTGTCATCTGGCCTTCAGGGCTCTGCATAGATCTAAAAATTTGATGACAGGGTAGTGATGGTACTGCTTCCCTGTTGCCAAGTTTTTAGGTTCAGAGCAAGCCCTGCGGGTTGGATGGCTTGGCCCTGCATGCTAGATCAGACACGCAGGGTGACATGGGGCTGGTCCTGGTATGCAGAGCTGGCTACAACCCAATCCTGGTATACAGGGCCAGCTGGGGAGCAGAGTGGAGCCTGATTCCAGTGGGAGGCTGAGTGGAAGTTGTGCAGGGTCTCAAGGCCTGATCCTGGTGTGTGGGACTGATCCAGCCCATGCCAGTCATCTGTCCTGTGGAGCCAAAAGATTGAGCACCACTGCCAAGATAAATGCTCTATAGAGTTAACTTTAACTTCATCTTTCCACTTGTCAGCCTCTAGTAGCTGTGTTACTAGAACATCAGCAGTCCCATTAAGTCATTGTCATATCCCTTCCCTATTACTGCAGATGCATGTGCATCATCCTGATCATGTTGATGACTGTATCAGTGAAGTTGTTGAGTATTTGGTGCTTATTTACTGCCTATCATCAGTTCTAAAATTGAGTTGGTAAACCTAATGAATGATGGTAGAGGAATCCATTGTTTTTTAGTAATTTGATCTACCCCATACCCAAATTTCCTTATTTTCCAGCAGGCTTCCCACAGTGCACCACAAGAAATCTTGCAGAGCGTAGACCAGAGGAGTGGAGTGCTTATGAAAATGATAAATTTACAATCTAAAAAATATTTCTATCTTAATGTAACAGCTTAAAACCTTGAAGACACGTTAGAAAAGGTTGCTCTATTATTTTAAAATGTGGAGTTTGGTTTTTTTAACATAAATTGAGAATTATGCATGACAAAACTAGTCTCTAGTTACTTCAAAAGGCTAAATATATGCCAAAGGAGATCTATCTACCTTCATTCTTGGAGGAGGAGGGAGTTTCAACAATCTGTAATCATTCACTTTTGTTTGCTTCCTGTTTTCCCTGCATTTTTTATGCAATTCTATCCCTTATCTGCAGCATGGTAAACGAAAATCCTCCACTGAAGATTTGATCCTGATTGTTCTGCAGGGTTGTTTCCATGTGGATTATAGGTACTTGGCACTCAAATGGTGTTCAGTACTTTATAAGATGGATTCCTGGCAAGAGTTTTCTTTTGTTCTTCAAGTATAGGACAGCATATAAGATATTGTTAGCATCAGGACAGAGCCAGTCATGTTTAGTGTCATGTTATATGGATTTATTTCAGGGAAATTAATATTTAGGACTATTGGACTATTCACCCTCATTGAGTACTGGGAAACTAAATGGGAAATTAAAGTCTGTGTGGTGCCTCAGCTATGACAGTTAGGCGCATGGCAGAATAAAACAGGTTGACTGCCAGGGTGCTGGTTGGTGCATCCTGTAGGTCTCTAAATAGTTAATGTAATGAAAATGATAGGAAATGTTAAGAAGTGCTGTTATATTCATGCTTTTCAAATATGATAAATGGCGACTGCTTGCACGAGACCCAGATCTGTATGTGCAAGAAAACAAAGTCTGTTTTAATAGTAGTGTTAAATTGGTGGTTTCATGAGAAACATGGATTACTTCAGAAATTCTGTACACATTTTGTGAATGGGTGCAACCATATATGCGTGTCATAGTCAGTACAGCACCATTACAGATTTCTTATGGAACAGGATGGGAATGCCAAAAAATAGCTTGTGCTTTGGTTTGTAGCAGTGGTTGGCAACTTTTTTACTAATGGTGGGCCACCTCTTATAATCCAGCTGTTGCTGTGGGCAGCTGATCACTGGCTGCTGTTCCAGCCCATCTGTTTGGAGGGCTCCTCTCTCACCCATCCACCATCCCCACAGCCTCTGTTCACCATTGCCACCAGAAAAGATGTAAAGCAAGGACTTGGAATGGCTAAATTAGTGGCCACAGTGAGCAGAGGGGGGCAAAAGAACAGCCTTCTGTATGGAGTACAGAACATGGAGGACCAGAATCATGAGCGACTGGTGCCTCCTGAATCTGGGGGGAGGGGGACCCACAGAAGCTGCTGATGGTAGTAGCCCTGTTGGGGGCCACCAGCCCTACTGACAGCATCAGTGTTTCAGTGGCAGCCATCAGGGGGCCACTGGCCCCATTGGGGGGGGCACATGCACCCTGTGCACCCCCTACAAGTCACCTCTGACCAGAATGGCAGCTGCAATCAGCCAGCTCTTAGTGAAACATTCAGTGGATGAGGTGGAAACAGGGAATTAACCAGCTGTTATTAAAATGGACTGGTTTTGACCTGAAGGTAGTAGGTTGCTCTAACCCCAGGTACCAAATTTAAACTTTCATTCTAATATTTTTTTTACCTTTTTGTTTGTTTGTTTTCTTTTATATCATTTTTGGGACATACAGTGGAAGAGCAGAAATGAGAAAGTTTACAATATTCTGCAATGATGATCACTTTTGTATATTCTTGGAAATAGTTAATATTTTAGTTTGTCACTTTAATAAATGCAGACTTTTTGGCTGAATGGATCATTTTAACTAGCTGTCTGAAGGCAGACTATCATCTGGGAGGGTTTGGGTTTGTTTTTTTTTTAAAGTTTACATCTCATAAGATTGATATATCCACTAGAGAGTCGGAAGCTACTGGCAAAGATAACATAGTATCTTTTCCTCAAATCTAGGTGATTTTCTCAAGGGGAAAATCAGACAAAGGGAGAGCAAAAACAAATGGTGCAATGGAATCTACACAATTAGAAAAATGTTGTGGTTTGATATCTTCATTAGTATCCTGAAAAAGGGATACTAAATGTCAATGAGCTTCACAGGGGACATCAAAATGCAACATGTTGTGGACTCTGGCTGAGACAGATCCATAATCCAAAGGGATCTAGAAAGAATATAAAAATTCATTTCTAGCTGTAAAAATGCAGACTAGTGCATCTGGACAATCTGATATTTGATGGGATGACATACTTGGGAAATAGCAGTGGCATAAAAGAGAGTGGAATTATGTAATATTCTGATTTGTTTATCCAGTCCAGGTTTCAGGAGCAGTTTTCACTGTCTTTGTGATTAAAAGACCATTTGTTAACCTAAAGACCAATGGTGCAAGAAACTGATACGGGCATCTTGTCCATATTGCTGCTTATGCCAAAGTTGTTAGCTACATTTAACCATGTTTTGTTCCATTTACAAAATTCACTAAACTGTTTATTTAAGTTGGGGAATAGTTACGAAACTATTCCTCAACTTAAATAAACAACTCAAAATACTGGTAGAGGAAACTTAAAGTATTGTTAGGGAAGATATTTCTGATACAGTCTTATCTAAATTTTCCTTTTCCATTTTATCTTTTACTGTAATCTAGTAATAATGTCATTAAATGATTCCTCCATTTTTGTTAACATTTCACCTGACAGATATTTTTACCAACACTTTTTCCCTGAACCGTCTCCTAACTCATGAAACTCAGTCATTATTTTCCCCCTTCTTTGTAGATATTCATAGATGTTAGGGTCGGAAGGGACCTCAATAGATCATTGAGTCCGACCCCCTGCATGGCAGG
>NW_005842075.1:827510-859284 GCF_000455745.1 Alligator sinensis
CTCTGGATTTCTCTGGTCAGCCAAGGAAGCCTCTTGGCCCCTTTCCCCCTTTTTTCCTGCATCGGGATCATCTCCCTCTGTGCCTGAAGGATCATTTCCTTAAGGCACAGCCACCCTTCCTGGGCTCCCAACTCTTTAAAACTCTTAGTCTGCAGTGCGTCCTTGACTAAACGCCTGAGTTCATTGAAATCAGCTTTCCTAAAGTCTAGCACTTTCACCCTACTAGTTACCTTACCCACTCGACATCTTATGGTGAATTCTATTATTTGGTGATCACTGTCCCACAGGTGACCACCGATCTGTAGGTCTCCTACCATGTCATCCCCCGTTGCCAATACCAGGTCCAGTAAGGCATTCTCCCTAGTGGGACACTGTACCTCCTGTGTCAGATGGAGGTCCTGTACACAGGATAGGAACCTGCGTGAACGGTGGGACTTTGCTGTCTGCATCTCCCAGCAGATGTCTGGGTAGTTTAGGTCCCCCATGACTACCACCTCCCTAGTTTTTATGGTCTCCGAGAGCTGCCTCAGGAGCCCCAAATCTAGTTCTTCCCCTTGGTGTGGGGGTCTGTAGCAGACCCCTACCACCAAATCCCTTTCTCCTTGACCTCCATGTAACCTAACCCACAATCCTTCTACTTTCTCCTCCTCTGATTCCGTTTTGATAAGGGTCGATGTATATCGCTCATTGACATAGAGCACCACCCCTCCCCCTCTATGTAAGTTAAGGTTCCATGGATAAGGCTGAGGTTAAGCTTTGCATCTGAAACAAACATTTAGCCATTGGTTATGTATGAGAAATTCATAACCCCCAAAATGTATGAGAAATACATAATCCCACAATTACGGCTCTAAATCCTTGAGTACAGAATAAATTTCCTAGTAATTAAAAATTAAGTTGGTTAATTAATTTGAGTTAAACTTTACATTTCTCAGAGAAACAATTTACTACCTTAGTATAGTAATTATATAAATGTTTCAGACTTCCTTTATCATTAATAGCTATTGAAATCTTGTGCAGAAACTACATCTGATGATTTTTTTTTTAAATTAATGTTCATTCTTTGATATTCTTCTGAAAACTGTTTCATTAGCACAGTCAACTAAAGTCAATTCCATTTAGAAATGTCTTATTTCAAATGCTTGCCAACTTCCATTGTTCACAGTGGGGCCAAGGATGCTCTTAAGGAAGATGCTGCTAGCTCTGCTCTACTTAACAAATAGTAAGAAGCAATGACTTATTAAAAAAAAAGTGTGAAACAAGTTTTGGGGTGGAATGTCGTTAAAAATCAGTTTAAATCACAGCAAATTCTAAAATGTATTATCTCCATTATGGTTGTATATGATCATGACAAAGCACAGTTAACATTCTTTGAATATACTACTTATGGATTTCTATAATTTAACATGAATATAAGGGTAGATTTCAACTCTGAATTTCTTGGATTGATAACTTGGTTTGAAAATCAGTTTTCTGGGAAATTGTAGGAAATTGCTATAATAAAATACTAAGTTTCTTGTGTCTAACTATCAAGTCAGTACCCATCTTGAATTAAATCCTGGTCCCACTGAAGTGAAAAGGAAAGTTCCCATTGGTTTCAGTGAAACTAAGATGAAACTTCATAAATCTATGTACATTACTCCTTGCATTTCTCACCTGTTTCGTAGAACTTCCATAAACAATTTATATTCAAAATCCCTTAAGTAATTCTTGAAACATGTTATTTACCCTTTCTTCATATAGTTCTTATAATGTTTTGATAAATGGAATAGTAATTTTCTGAACCAATAGAGAAGTGGGTCCTTATTAGCTCAAGAACAATTTGTTGGAGGAATTCTTGCCTTTCAAAGTAGTAGTGAAGTTTGATATAATAAATTCCAAAACTTGTAAAATTTGAACTTCCAAAAAAATTTTATTCTATGGTTTACTTCACTTGCATGGTTTCAGTAACTGATGCCTCACAAATAATTAGTGTTAGAAATTAATTAAAAGGTAGCAGTAGCAGACACAAGGGAAAGGCAGCTGGGCTACTGAAGGGCTAAAAGCTGCAAACAGCAGCTAAGAAGCCACAAGGCAAATAGGCAGGTTCTCAGGTTCAGGAGGAACGCATCTGTGATGGCTGCTGAGTCAAGTAACTGGAAGGGGGGCAAGGCTTTGCATGTATATAAGCTCAGGGCCTAAACCTACAGAAGCAGTCTGGTCCTGGAGGCTGCAGTAGAAAGAGCATCAGAACAGGAGGGGCCAGGAGAGCTCCTAGGTGGCACCCGTGCTACCTTGAGGAAGCAAACAGCATAAACCCAGAGTGGGTTAGTCGGTATAATAGCCAGAGAGGCTTGTTCCTTTGTTATAGTTTATACAGTGGTTTGGGTGGGACTGTGAAGGTTGGTCTTGGAGGTCCCATTAGTGCCCAAGGTGCACATGAGTGCTTTGAGCCATTCCAGGGGCCAGGCTTAAAATGCTAACTGGACCTGAGGGACCAGATCCCTTGCAAGGTGAAGACAGGCACCACGGAGCTCAGCATTGCTTTAGAAGGGCAGAGATGCACAGGCACAGACATGCAGGCTCAGACACAAACATGCAGGTACAGACACATACACACAGACATGCAGGCATCCACACCCCAGCAGGTAAGTGTGTATGGGGGGGAAGGGGCAGGGCAGGGGAAAGGATAGGGGTTGAGGGTGGGGCCAGATCAAAAATGGAGAGGAAAGAATAGGTGGTGGTACATGCAGGCAGGCAAGTGGGCAGGGACAGAGTGCACTCCAGGTCACGGTGACAGTGTCTCCCTCCGCCTTCCCATACTTAGCTTCTTACCAGGGTAGGGGGTACCACCTCACTGCCACCACTGTGCCCCGCGCTGCTTTCCCACAGCTGGTCACATATCTATGTTGGGTGGTGCCAGCTGCCGTATGCCAACTGTGCCCTTCCTCCCTCCCGGCCAAGCGGCGTATCACTCCCTTCACCTTCTGGCCCTTCTTCTAGGAGTGGGCACAGAGAACAAGCTGAGGTGGGGGGCAGAGAGGGACTGCAGTGTGCTGCGTAGGGCCAGCAGCTTCCGGCGCACCCTTCCCCCTCCCTCGGGAAAGAATTAAAGTATGGGAAGCCACCGAGGGAGATGCTGCCACTGTGCCCCAAGGTGTGCTCTGTCCCCATCCGCCTGCCTGCCTAGGCTGAGGGAGGGGGAGGTGTTGGGAAAAACCCCACATGGAATGCCCATCCTTCTGGTGGCATGTGGAACTGGAGTGGCACTATTGGCCCAACTGGGCTCAGCACCTCTATATGCAGCTTCCCTTCAGGCCAATTAGCATGCCACTGAGGTTCCACGTGCTGCCTACTGGGCGGGCACTCCATGTCTTCCCCCAACAACTCCCAGCTTCCTCAGTCCCCAGCCAGCTCCCCACAGGAGTGCTCACCAGGCTGTCGGCATGTGGAGCCGGAGCAGCGCTATTGGCCCTTAAGGGAAGACGCACATGGAGGCACCAAGCCTGGTTTAAATGCATCTTCAAATCATTCCTTTCACTTGTCAATCCCTTTCATTTGTCTTCAGCCAGAATGTTGATTCATCCTTACAATACAGCCAGCAATGGGAGACATTATTCCATGCAGCTCTGCATCAGTAGAGAATGAATCTTGATTTCCTTTAGATGAATTCAGGCAAAATATAGAGAATGCTTATTAAAACTGGTGACATAGCTGTCCCATTAGTACCAACATCAGAAAAACAGAGCTTTGCTATCTCATTTTACTGAAAACCAGAGTAGGCATCTATGTAACTATGAAAGAGTCAGGTCTGTCCATTCTCCCCACCCCAGCCCCCTCCTCTCCCCTTTTAAATAACAGTTTTCCAGATTGGACAAAGAGTGGTCCTTTTCTGTTCCATGAGTACTTAGGCTCTGGGCATTTCTGGAGCATTTTGATTCTGTAATAATCAGCAAAAAATGGAGGGATTGAGAAGAAAGAGGTTCCTCTTAAATTCATTTGAAGGCCATATGGCCTGCTGTTTATGGATGGTATAGATTTAAGATCACCTTTTGGAAGAAACAAAGTTAAAATGCATCACAGTATCAGTATCACACCCCTTATATAGACCAAGCAGGGGAAAATGTTGAAAAAGGGAAACATCATTTATTGTATGCATGTAGTGTTTTGACAAATGCAACCTTAGACCCTAAGATGAAAAGTAGTGATAATACCTTGTGCAAATATTTACTTTTAAGTTAACATAGGCCACGGGACCAAGCTTGTCCACTATAAATTGCATTAATCTCTGGCATAAACTAACACACCAATGAATATAATTATACTACAGCTGACCTGTTTCATTATCCATGATGATACTGTAGCATAGGCTACAAATATGATACACTTGTCCTAGGATAAACAGTTTTATCCCTAGGCAAATTGCAGGTGTTTAGACATCCACATTTTTTGTCCTGAGATAAACCCCAAAAAGTTTTGTGGGATAAGAAGTACTTCCAGTTTATCCCAGGACATCACAAAAGTGCATCTAAATAGTTATCTCAAAATTGCATCATTGAATCAGTGGCAAAAAAGCAGCCATACGTTCACCCATTCACTAAACCCTGGTTAGAAGTATAGTGTGTGTACACACAAATCCTGGGATATTTCTGTTCCAGCGCAACCATAGGCACAACTTGTCCTGGGACAAATGCAACATCTTTTCCTCACCGTGGACTGTATCTGTAGAGTTGCTATTCTGCAAATGGACTAGGGATCATCCTGGAGAGGAAGTGGTTATATAAAATTCCACTGGAATATCAGTGTCAATATTTTGAAGAGTTTGTCAGGTTTCAGGGAGGTTAAAATGAATAAATGTAAAGGTGGATTTGTTTCTCAGACTCTTACCATTTTTTACAATCCAGTGTTGCCATATTAATAATTGCTTGCTAACAGTGTGCTTATTATATACCACTGAATTTGCATTATATATGCCATAGGGCCAGATGAGTTGCAAAAGAACACTGTGAACCCATTGTAATCCTAAATACTTCCTATGACATAAGCACTAATCACTAGAGGTGTGAGAAACGGGTCCCCGATTTGATTCGGCCAAATCCAGATCTGAAGATTCAATGCTGATTTAGAGAATCAGTGATTCAGCCATAGACACAGCTTTAAATGTTTCTTATACGTACCTTGAGTTACTAGTCCGGCTCATGAATGCTGCGATGCTGGGTTGGATAGAGTGTCTCATAGGAGCATAGGACGGCCCTCTGCATGTTCAGCATCCACTTCCGGGTCTGCCAAGGAGTGCACAGGGGACCTCCCCCTGTGTCCCCCCGGCTTGGCGATTGGCTGCGGGGGGACCCCAGGTGCCTGCCCAGGAGGTACCAATCACCAAGCTGGAGGAGTGCGAGGGTGGGGGTGCTACACACTCTCTGGCAGACCCAGAATTGGACTGGAAGTGCTTCTGGTCCACTTCCGGATCTGCTGCCGAATGCATTGGGGAGTCCCCTGTGCTCTTGTGCAAAGCTCCATCCACCCCAGCATCACACCATTCATGAGCAGCCTGGTACCTTGAGGTATGTAGAAAAAACATTTAAAGCTGTGTCTATCTCTAACTCTTTCTGAATCTCTCCAAATGTATTTGGAGGGTTCCAATTCAATTCAGAGAGATTAAAGGGTGTCCTGATACAGTTCAGATTCGGAGATTCAGCCACCAAATTGGGCCAAATCTCCGCCGAATCAAATAAGGGACCAAAGCTTTGCACCGTTCTACTAAGCACCATGAGTTAAAGGTACACTTATGCTAATACGTCATACATTTTAAAATAAAGTATATTTAGAGAGAATTTACTTTTCTTTTAAGGACAGACTTTCCTGCTGCTTTTTCTCTGGTTTCTCATTTTTAAGCAATACATATAAATGCCTAAATCATCAGCACAGACACATTTCAGCTTTCTAACTGTGATGAATGATCCAACCATATTGAATAACTATATCTGATTTCATTTCTGGATTTTTGGCTAAACTATATTGTTCAGTGTTTTTGTGGGAGTTGGTAATAAGTGAGTTACCTTTCAAATAGCCATTTGAAAAATAACTTTTTTGTTACAAACACAGAAACATTTTGCTTCTATGTTTCAGAAATCCCTCTAATGGGAGTTTTCCGTTTTATGTACTTACATCTTACTTATGCTATATAATCAGTCCAGTTTTCTTAAATATTCCAGTTATGTTGTTGCTCCTTATTTATTATAATATGGTTAACATCTTAAGACTTCTGTTTAAAGATTCTGTATTATCTTTAAAAAATGAAAGGGATTGGATAACCTGAGGATTTAGTTATGGAACATGTGACCTTTTGCCTCTAAATGAACAGTGCAGGTCTAATTGTAGTTGGTACTTCAGGCCTTTTTACATGTTGCATTTTGAGCTGCTCAGATGTTGATCAGTTTTAGTACTAGCTCAAACTTGGAACAGTTGCACCTTAAGGCTAAAAATCTTGTCTGACTGTCCCCTTCTGCACAGCTGTGACTTGCCTCTAGAAGGCTGGTAGGCAGGGGCCTGACCAGGAGCTACAGCTGTGAGTTGCCACTATAGGGCTGGTGAGCCAGGACGGGCTTCTATTCCTTCTCTAGCTGGGGATGTGAGAGAGATGAGTTGGGGGTGGGGGCTAAGAACATGAAGCTGGTAGGCAAAGAGTTAATGGGACGGGGGATGTATAATGAAATGGGAGATAGAAGGAAAATGGGGGTGGGGGAGGGGTCATGAAATGAAGGAAATCAGCTACTAAAGGATAAAATAAAAATAAAAAGAATTTAAAAAGAAATAAAGAAGTAAATTAAAGAAGGTCTCATGTTTTAATACATTGGGATTGGGGTTTAGGGGGAGAGGGGGTGCTGGTCACACTTCCTGGGGTGGCTGGGAGTGGTGAAGAAAGGTGCTTTTGAAGGAGCTATTGCCTCTGCCCTAGGAAGGAAGCCCCAGCTCATGGGGCTCCATATCTTGGCTCCCCCCTAGATCTACTCCTAGAGTTGTGTGTGCTTTGTGACCTGGCTAGCTAGCATGTACTCTGCAGGCTTTTTGCATGAGGTTGCTCTCCTGGAGGTGGGAAGCTTACAACCCCAGGGGCAGGAGGGGGAGTTGGCTTGGTTTGAGAACTGCTTCCTGAGCAGTAGAGTTCAGGGGGTGGAAGTTTGTCCACACAGAGCAGGAGGGTGAGGGAGGGGATGCGGCATCTGGGATGCTGGAGGACTGCAACTTGAGTAGCTATCTGTGAGGATTGGCCACACATTAATGGAATACCTACTGGGTAATGTGGATCAGAGATACCTGCCTTTAGGTGACTTAAAGTGGTGCCACTCAGTGTGCTTAAAACTAGTTTAAGGTTTTAATGTGTGAACAGTAAAGGGGTTAAGAGGTCCAGGAGCCACCTGAAATGAATGTATAACAAAGCCCTCACTGAAGTAAATAGACATCGTCAAAGTGAAGCAGATCAGCCTTGCCACAATGTGTCATGGTTCAGCTGATCCACTTTATTGTGGAAAATGCACGTTGTCCCTTGTTCTGCACTTGATAGTGCAAGACAAGGGGCGATATGATGTCTCTTCTTTCCCCATCCAGCCAAACCCACTCCCTCCTAATTGTGGGTCTAGCTGAGTGGGGAACCCCAACTTCCCTGCTTATGGAGAGAGGCTCCAAGATTCCTCAGGATGCTTCTTTTATAAGTGGGGAAAGCAGGCAGGTGCTCCAGGGGCTTGAGGAACCTTCAGTTCCCCAGAGCACCTGCCCAAGGTGGCAGGAACACAAGCGGCTCTGGCTGCTTATATCCATCCACCATGAAGATGTCCTCTACAATAAAGTGTAAGAGTCTACTACCACCTTTTGTTGCTCCACAGATTTTCTTTGATGCAGTGCAACAAAAGATATCGACATCTATTTGCCCAGCATTTGTGCCACCATTAAAATGTTTAAGGCAGCACAAACAAGACATCAGGTGACATCTATTCCCATCCTAAATGAACAGTACAGGTCTAACTAGCTGCTACTTGCTGAAGTCATTAATATTTGTAGACTATGCATTTACACAAGGGTGTCAAACATGCAACCTCCAGGCTGGATCTGGCCTGCAGAGGTGGCTCAGGTAGCCCGTGGGGCTTCTTGCAGGCTGGACCACCAACCTCACAGGCCAAATTCAACCTGCAGGGCTTGTTGCTGTGGCTGCTGCAGCCCCTGTGGTGGTGGTGGTAGGGGTTAATCCCTGCTGTTTTAGTGCAGCTCTGAAACCCAGAGAGTTAACACTGCCTGCCTCCTCCCTCCTTACGCTCCACCAGAATTGGGGAAAGGGGGGAACTAGCAATGATGGTATTAACTCCTTGGGTACTGAAGCCATGCCAAAACTATAGACATTAACATCACTGCTCGCAAGTTGTCCAACCCACAGGAAGCCCCACCCAACCCATGGGAGCCCAACACATTTGATGCTGCTGTATTAACCTCACTGAAATGAGCTGATGAGTTCAATTCAGTGTATAGTTGACATATATTCACAACAAAACCTGTCCCCATTTAACACCTTATTACAACAAATTCAGCAAAGAAGCTTAAATTGGGTAGATAACTGGCTCAATAGCTGTAAGCAAAAGGTAATTATTAACAGGTCTGTGTCAGAATGGCAGGAGGTTTCCAGTGGAGTCCCACAGGGCTGTGTCTTGGGCCCAGTGCTCTTCAATATGTTTATTAATGATTTGGATCCTGCCATAGAAAACTTCTTGAGCAACTTTGCAAATGACATGAAACTGTGGGAAGGATTGTGAACAAATTGAAGGATGCAAGATCAATCCAGAAGGATCTTGATAGCTTGGAAAGTTGGGCTACAGCTAAGAGGTTAAAGCTCAATGTGGACAAATGCAAGGTGCTACACCATGGGAGAAATGATCAAAAATACAAAATGGGGAACACCTGGCTGATGTCAGCTGTATGGAAAAGGATTTGGGAGTCTTGGGCAGACCACAGACTCAGTATGAGTCTGCAGTGTGATGCAGCTGCAGAAAAGGCGAATGCAGTTTTGGGCTGCATCAGTAGAAGTATTAGGTGCAAGACACAGGAGGTAACAGTGCCTCTTTGGCATTGGTTAGGCTTCAGCTGAAGTACTGTGTGCAGTTCTGGGCTACATATTTTAAAAAAGACATGAAGTTAGAGGGGATCCAAAGACAGGCAACAAAGGTGATCAAGGGCTTGGAAGGCAAGTCATATGGGTAGAGACTGAAGGAGCTAGGCATTTTCAGCTTGTGGAAAAGGCACTGAAGAGCAGACATGATAGCAGTCTTTCAAATACCTGAAGGGCTGCCATAAAAACATGGGAAAGCACCTTTTCTCTCTTGCTGCAGAGAGAAGGATGCAGGCCAGTGACTTGGAGTTGCAGTGGAGCAAATTTAGATTGGATATCCAGAAAAACTTCTTCACTGTGAGAGTAGTGAGGCAGTGAAATAAATTGCCCAGGGAACTTGTGAACTCTCCATCACGGGAGAAGTTCAAGAAGAGGTTGGACAGTTACTGATCAGGGATGATCTTAGGTGTAGCTATTCCTATTTTATACTATGGGTATTTCCCATGCTTCTGAGCTTTGCTTCCTCCCTCCCCCCTTTTTCTGCCGTATGTGTCATGGTGTTTTAAGCTTCTCCAGATGTATTGGGTGTTGGCTACAGCTAAGGCTGGGTACTTCAACTGGGGTGTGTTGATTCTGGCATGTGCGAAGCCAGAGGTTCCTGGCTAGAGGGTCTTGCCCCTCCACTCTGGGTCAGACCAATAACCATATTTAAGGTTAGGAAGGAATTTTGCTCCCTGATCAGATTGGTATGGACTGTGGAGGTTTTTGCCTTCCTCCATAGCAGGGGGTGTGGACCTTTGCCTAGAACCTCTCATGCATATATTGACAGCATTTTATAGAAGCAAGACATTGGCTGCTCTGGTTCCCCTGCTTTACCTGTGGCAGGTTAGGGTGTTAGGTCTATATTTTGTCAGGGTTGAGGGTAGTCATACGTGGGGTATAGACTATTGTTTGTATGGGATGGTTTGAATAGGGATGAGCCTGCTTCAGGGAAGGGGATTGAACTAGATGACTTCTGGAAGTCCCTTCCAGCCCTACTGCTCTGACTATATGACTGAATGGATTGTTAGAGCTGAACAGCCCATTCTACCCAAGTGTTCAGCCTTCTAGTTAAGCATTTCAACGTACTGTCAGTGCCATGTTGGGCAATCTTCAGATGTAACAAGTTCAGTTTTGGTAAGGGTCAAACTTGTGTAATGCTTACCAAGTGTTGGTTCTGATCCTGTATATATGAAGGTATGTGAAAGTGCATGTGGAGGGGCTCAAAGTAAAGGACCAGTCCTTTAGATCCTTCTTTGAGAAAGTGGCCTTCTTGACCTCAAAAGGGTTTCTCATGTGAGTCAGGAATTTCAGAATCAGACTTTAAAAATGAGTCTCTTGTTTTGGTTAGAACAGCTCTAATCCAAGATCTCATTGTCCAAATAGGGTAATTTCTGGCCTTTCTGTGAGATGATAGAAATCAGGATAGATCCTGAGGAAAGGAAGGATGGAGAGCAGCAGAGTAAGGGCCCTGGACTTCAGAAAAGGAGACTTCAACTCACTCAGGGAACTCAGGAGCAGGATCCCCTGGGAAGCCAGAATGGGGGGGAGAGGAGTCCAGGAGAGCTGGGTGTACTTCAAAGAAGCCTTACTGAGAGTGCAGGAACAAAACATCCCAGTGTACAGGAAGACTAGTAAATATGGCAGAAGACCAGTTTGGCTTAGCAGGGAACTCTTTAGTAAACTAAATCACAAAAAGGAAGCTTACAAGAAGTGGAAACTTGGACAAATAACTAGGGAAGATTATAAGAGCATTGCTCAGGCATACAGGGATGAAGTCAATGAAGGCCAAAGTGCAGTTGGCATTGTAGCTAGCAAGGGATGTGAAGGGTAACAAGAAGGGTTTCTACAAGTATGTTAGCAGCAAGAGGAGGATCAGAGAAAGTGTGGGTCCCTTACTGAATGGGGGAGGCAACTTTGTGACAGAGGATGCAGAAAAGGCTGCAGTGCTCAATGCCTGTTTTGCCTCAGTTTTCACTGGCAAGGTCAGATCCCAGACTACTGAACCAGGCAGCACAGTTTGGAGAGGAGATGAGCAGCCAACAGTGGCAAAAGAACAGGTTAGGGATTATTTAGAGAAGATGAACATATACAAATCCATGGGGCCGGATGCGATGCACCCAGGGGTGCTAAGGGAGTTGATTGTTGTTATTGCAGAGCCATTGGCCATGATCTTTGAAAATGCATGGTGATCAGGAGAGGTCGCAGATGATTGGGAAAGGGCAAACATAGTGCCCGTATTTAAGAAAGGGGTGGGGGGGAGGGGGGAAGGAGGACCCAGGGAACTACAGACCAGTCAGACTCACCTCAGTCCCCAGAAAAATCATAGAGAAGATCCACAAGGAATCCATTTCTAAGCACTAGGAGGAATAAAAGGTGATTAGGAACAGTCAGCATGAATTCACCAGGCGCAAGTCATGACTGACCAACCTGATTGCCTTCTATGACAAGGTGACTGGTTCTGTGGATGCAGGGAGATTGGTGGATGTGGTACACCTTGATTTCAGCAAGGCTTTTTATATCATCTCCCACAACATTTTTGCAGGCAACCTAAGGAAGTGCGAGCTGGATGAATGGACTGTAAGGTGGATAGAAGACTGGCTGGAGCATCAGGCTCAGAGGGTAGTAATCAATGTTTCGATGTCCAGCTGGCAGCCGGTATCAAGTGGAGTGCCCCAGGGGTTCATTCTGGGGCTTGTTTTGTTCAATGTCTTCATGAAAGACCTGGCTTAAAGTGCATCCTCAGCAAGTGTGCTGATTACACCAAGCTGGTGGGTGTAGTAGATGTGCTGGAAGGTAGGCTTGGATTCAGAGTGACCTAGACAAATTGGAGGATTTGACCAAAAGAAATCTCATGAGATTCAGCAAAGTCTTGCACTTAGGACAGAACAGTCCCATGCACCAGTAAAATCTGGGGGCTGACTGGCAGAACGGCAGCTCTGTAGAAAAGGAACCTCGGGTTTACAGTGAACAATAAGCTGAATATGAGCCAGCAGTGTACCCTTGTTGCCAAGAAAGCTGCTACAGAAAGGATGTGGACAAATTGAAGAGTCCAGCAGGGGCAACAAAAATGGTGAGGGGGCTGGGGCACATGACTTCTGAAGAAAGACTGAGGGAACTGGGCTTATTTAGTCTAGAGAGGAAGTCTAGTGAGGTGGGATTTAATAGCCTTCAACTACCTGAAGGGGGTTCAAAAAAGGATAGAGCTAGACTGTTCTCAGTGGTGGCAGATGACAGAACAAGGATCAATGGTCTCAACTGCAGCAAGGGAAGTTTAGGTTAGATATTAGAAAAATTTTTAGTACGTGGAGGGTAGTAAAGCACTGGAACAGGTTACCCAGAGCAGTGGTGGAATCTCTATCTTTGGAGGTTTTCAAGACCTGGCTAGACAAAGCCTTGGCTGGGATGATATGGAGATGCTTTGTGCTGGGGGTTGGACTAAATGACCTCCTGAGTTTCCTAATTTTCTATGATTCTGTACCTAAATGATGCATGATTGGGCTCCATTAAAGTAATACTAAACAAAATGTTGCATGATGTGAACAACATCTTATGAGAAGATTGTTCAGTTGTGTGCTGCAACTTCGTATGGATGAAGTATATTGAAGATGTATCGTTATCCTAAAGATGAGTATCTCTAACAACAATTAAATGACAAATGCTTTCTTCTGTCAGTTAGAAACTACACAGTGTGGTTATTAAATGTGCACTGAGTTGTGTGCACGCGCGCACACACACGCACACACACACAGAGTTTCTGTGAAAAGGAATGCACTATATAATACAGAACTTCACAAGATTCAAGACATTATTTATGTGGAAATCGAGCATATTCCAGAGCTTGTCACATGCCATTTGAGAGGACCAGGACTGTCCAAGGGTAAGTGCCTACTCAGCTCCCAATCAAGAGTTACTTCTTCAGGTCAGTGGTAGAGGCCTGAGCTCTGGCATGGAAGATCTTGACTACTGTTGTTATCTTTGACCCTAGTCATCGTCATCATATGTGAAGCTAATATCTTTTTCTTTCCTTCCTTGTTCTCAGCTGCAGTATTGAAATACGAGAACAATGTTATGAATATCAGACAGTTCAACTGCTCCCCTCATCCATACTGGCTTCCAAATTTCATGGATGTGTTTACCTGGTCTTTGCCATTTGTTGGAGAGAAAGGTAGGCAAAATTGCACCATTCATGGCTACAATATGGAATGGGATAGGGGGCCACAGTAAATTAGGCAGCATAGCCATAACACTTCAAGTGAGCTGGGCTGTATGGCTGTACAAAAATAGCTTGGAGGTGGTCTAAGATAGGTTGTTGCTTTTGACAGTGTAGTGGAAAGGCTAAATCAGGAATACTTCCTGATCAGACTATGGCATTGACAGTCTCAGAGCCTTTGTTCTTTAAGATTTACTGCTCTCTTCAGGGCACAGGGAAGACAACTGTGTTGGTGCTCTGGAAATAAATGTTATGGGCCTTTCAGGTTGGAGGAAAAAAAACTTGGGTTTATTTGAAGATAACTGTTGATTTATGAACTCTTGAGGCATGTTGTGATATTGATTGGGGAACATCAAAGCAGACATTTGCTGCACCACTGTCATATCTTTCTCCAGCTGACCTCCTGGTTGCTGATTCAGTTATGTGATACCCGCTGGTCAGCAAATTCAAACTATGTCACACTGGTGTCTGCTTTGCTAAGTTACTTTTTCTAGACCTGGAGTGGAGGAGGGGAGGTTAGGGACTCACTTTTTAATTAAGCTGTCCCAGAACTAAAAAAAAACCCATTAGTTTTGTGTCATTCTATGCTGAAGGCATCTCTTATTGGGCACTAGTGTTCCTGATGTTGCTTTGAAACCACTTTTAAGCTGTAAGTGTTAAGTGCACGAGACATAAAAGAATATGTTGGCCTATCCTATTAACCTAAATATAATGGCAGAGTATTTAAAACCCAACAAGTCAACCAGATTCAAACTAGAGAGGTACAAAACTAACTTTAATTCTTCCAATGTGATATTATGCCTTGTTGTAACTGCAATTTGTTGCAAAAACTATAATGAAACATTGCTTAGAATAATAGAATTCTGTTAATAAACAATTAGAAATATAGCTTTGACTTTGACCTGCAGTCCTGATCACCTCTGTTTTCTGTTAGTCTTTTATATTGTACTTTAAACAGTCACTTCTTGAGTGGGTGATTGAAATGAAGCTGATAGCAAAGAGAGGTCCCAGGCCACTGGGGATGTGACATATACATATGATATACTACATCTAGCAAGGCATAGTTTTTTCCTGTGCATGTTTCCACTGATGGAGGAAGTTCTGATATCTGCTCAATGCATTTTTTAGGATTTCTGAAAAAGGAAAAAGAAATCATTTGTTAATTAATATTATGGCCAGTCCAAATTTTCAAGCGAGTCCTATGGTTTGATTCATTTTGCAGATTGTTATAAACTTTGTCCCAGAAAACTTCCATAAACCCTAAGGGCATATTATCTTGGGGATGGACTATGAAACAATGAGATTTGTAATGATGGTCTTAAAAACAAAATTGTTTTTTTCATATCATGCCCCATGGTCAAGCTCCTAATAAAACTGACTTTAATTGATTGAAGGACAAATACAGAAAGAAGCTGTGTTTAGTTTTATTTTCTTATTTACTAGATTTATATGCCTCTATCAAAAACAGCCTCCATAAATCATAGAGTTAAAACTTAGTAAAATAAAATCATATTGATAGAAGAAATTTCCCAGAGAGTGTTCCAAACAAACTTGCCACACAGATGGTATTTGCAGGAGATTTCCTTCAGCATCTCTCAGGCATCCTGGTAGAAAATAAGGGAGAAAGTAGTCCCTTAGGTATGTAGGGCCCACATCATAGTACTCAGTATTTTTCCTTCCACTAGCAAAGTAAAGCTCTTGGATTTATGTAGGGTTTATGCTCTACACCATTTTTATTTATTTATTTTTTTAATAGATTTTTTTTTCCCTCAAAGGCCAGCCAAGGTAGGAAGCTGTAAATTACACAGTGCTAATGGCACTGGTTGTCAACGTGGAAGTCTTTCCATTAATATTTCAAGTGGAACAAAAATTTTAAATCCCTAACTAATTTAGGAACAAAATAATTTTGTTCACCCCCTTAATATGCCCATGCAATCATGGCTGTCACAGAAGAGGATATTAACAATGACCTCGTTTGTAAAATTAAACCTTCAACCTTTGTAGCTAGTGCAAGTCCAGGCACTCCTGGTAACACCTTTAATGATGCTTATTCCATGTAGATGTAGTAGAGTTTTTCACTTATCTGCTAATGACTTCACATTTTACCTTATAACTTTGGCTTTTGAATTCTGAATCCCATCTCCTTGGGTGCCTGTTTAATTTTAGTTTGGTGGGAAGGAGGATTGGTTTTGGGGGTGTTTGGATGATTTTTGCATTGTGTACTTCTCAATGCTGACTTTTTAAAAAAGGCTAGGAGCAGTTTAGAAATAGCTTGAGGCAGACTGCTCAGAGCACCAGTTAAAAATGAAAGAAGTTAAACATATTGTTCTTTCAGCAGCAATGTAATTTTTACTGGTACAGTAAGTCCTGACCTTAAAGGGACACTGTCAATTTACATTAATCTCACAAAATTAAGTTTGGTAAAAATCAATTTTACTAAAATGTATTATCAATAGAAATATTTCCATTATTTATTTTATTATTAAAATCAGAGTATTTGTTTATTTATTGAGTCATCAAGGTCTGGAACTGAAGAGCTGCAGCATTGTGTCTAGGGAAGGGAAAAGACATGTCAATTTTACAATTTCTGTTTTTCAAGCTGAGTGAAAGAAAACAAAACTAACTACACAAAATGGAAAAAGGAAAGTCTGATTTTTATCATTTTCATTACACTGTAATCTAGATTCCTGCATTCTAGATCATTTTCATTATGCTGTAATCTAGATTCCTGTTCTTAGCAATTCAGAGAGTATGAAGCACTGCGTGAAATGGTAGAAAGACATACAATGAGAATATGTGAGAGAGAGCCATGTGCTAGAGCCACTACTTAATTTTTCTTATATTATAGGCATTTTATTGTTGCAGTGTCCCTTTAATTTTGTTTAACCTATAAACCATGTGTACAGATACTTATTAACCACACACAATCCCTGGACTGAAGCTTATATTACTACAAATGTAAGGTCCAAATTGTTTTAAAAATGGGTGTTATTTGTGTACTGAATGTTCATTAACACTACTACAGTTACAGCCTACTCTCAGATTGCTCAGGAAAACCCAGTGTTCATGTTTCTCATCTGTTTTTGTCCCTAGTGACAGAGATGCTGGTAAATGTGCTGAACATCTGCTCAGACGATGAATTAGGAACAGAGGAAGATGGTTTTGATGGTAAGAGCCTTCTGCCTTCAATTGAGATTTGTTTGTCTTGAAAACTACTTGTCTCATTTACTAACCATAGGGATGATTTTCTGGTTTGCCAGATCATTTATAAATGCTGTCATGCTGCTGAAAACAATAAGTGTGCTAGACTTCAGTAGGCTTTTGCTTAATGCATGGTTTGGAATGAATTAATTAAATTGTGTCCCCTCCTTCCCTAAAATAAACCCCAAAATAAAAGGTTTTAAAGAAGGAAAATAATAATTTAACTCCTTTCATGAAAACTGAGTTTTGTTGAATTATTATTGCTGAAAACCTATAATACCATTGATTTTTTTTTGGAACAGAACTTCCCAATGGTTCCAACAGGAGTTTGTGCACAGTCATTAGAATAACCTGGCCTAGAGTGATTGTCTGCTTATCTTTGGTAATGCTAGACACTGTAGATTTGGGAAAAAATTCTTCTTTATGTACTTCATTAATTAGAAAAGCAAGGTTTTCTTAGGGTGGTATCTTTCAATGGACCAACTGTGTAGTTGGGATAGAGTTAGGCAAGCTTGCAAGACATTCTTCCTCTGAGGGAGAACGTCTTGCATTTGCAAGACATTCTTAACTCTTGGCTTGAGAGTCATGGTTTACAAACTCACATGTAAAAGGGGACATTGCTGCTGTGTTCATTCTGTGAACAGAAGAAAGTCTATGTAGTGCTTCATAGGCTATATGATGAGTGATCTCATATCCCACTCACTTCATTGGGAGTGGGCCCTGAGAAGGATGAATTAATTTATTCCATTATATAATGTTTCCTAATATAGAACTACTGAATACCATAATAAAAGAATAAGTTGTATTATCTTTATAATCCTGTAGAAAGTTCCATGTCAGAAAAACACACTCACTCAATAAAAAGTACTTTCACTTCTTTTTTCTTTATCGCTAATACTCCATTGGTTCTTGATCTCTTTAAAGGTGGGGAGGGGATGGGGAATTGTGCATAAGGGGTAAAGGCGGGGAAAGATGATTGAAATAAATCAGCATAGTGTGAAAAATATATTACTCTAGAACAGGGATGTCAAACTGGTTTGGGTCCCCAAGCCAGGTCTGGATTATGGGGCTCCTTGGGGGCCAGACTTCATACAGTGGGACAGCTGGTGTTGCATAACATAGCCCTCATTTGGCCCTCATTACTGATATGCATTCCCAACAGGGCTCTGTATCCCAGATTTCTGGCCCTTTTAAGAGCCCCACAGGCTAGATGTCCGTATGTTTGGTACCCCTGCTCTCCAACATAAAGTAAAAGGCATCTATTAATGGATTTGTGGGAAAGAGCAAAAAAAAGGAGGTTAAGAATTTGAGATGGATAATGAACAGCAGCTAATTAAAATTGTATCTTTTTTTTCTTTATGAAAAGAGAACATGCTCTTGGGGTATTGGCCATGTGCATTTGAAGTGCTCCAAATCCTGAAGCACTTAAAATCCATCATGCTTCAGGTGCATGTTACCCTGACTCCTTCCCCTACCCTAGAGTGCTTCAAAATGCCAGCAAAGACACGTGGCAGCACCACTCTCCATCTGGAAGTTTGGAGAGCAGGAATCCTGTATGAATGGGGACCTCCAACCTCTGGAGGTCTTCCAGGACAGTGGAGCGCAAAGGAGATTGCTCATTGGCTGTCTTCATCACCCTGATGCCCTGTGCAGGCAGAAGGGATGGATTACCATGGGATACCAGAGGCCCTCTACAGTGCTCAGACATTTCACAAAAATCTTTAAATTTGGTCTTGGAGGATTTTTTTAAAGCATTTTGGCCATTTTTAAAGTTCTTTTTTGACTATTCATGTCTGAGCCCTCACTGTCTGAAACCCTTCAAAGGCACTTGGAATGCTTCAAACAGGACTGCTGCCAATGATCTAGACTGGCGGTGTTCAACCGACTGCCCGAGGGCCAGATGTGGTGCTCAAAGCCTGTGTGAATGTCCTGTCACCAGCATGGGCTCACTGACATGTTAATGTGGCTCCTCCTGGAACTCTTCATGCACAGTGAGCTCACCAACATGTACCACCCGGCCAAAGTGCAGGTGGGGCGTGGGCACCCACCCCTCATCCCTCTCCTGGCCCTCAGTCATTTCTGTTTTAAGGTTTGCCACACTTATGAAAAAGGTTGAGTGCCAGTGGCCTAAACTTCCACAGAATTACAGCCTCAAATGGGAAGTTCATGTTGCAGGGTTTTCTATCCTTTCTGAAATTTGGAACCATTGGAAGTTCATCATATAGAATAGCAACAGAATTAGGACCTTAATCATCATCTTGAGGAAAAGAGAGAGAAACTGTATCCCTTTAAATGTGTATGCAGTGAGGAAAGAGCTACTGGTTTGACTGTTGTGCCTGATTTTTGCTCATGAAATTTAAATAGCTAGCTGCTGTGTCATTAAAGCAGTATGTGAAATAGTAAGAAAACATATGAGTGAAGATATTTGCCAAACTGAATAAAGTCACGAAAGCTATGTGCTTATAGGCACCAGCTAAGGAAAGCACTTACACATATACCAAAGTCCCACTGGCTTCAGTGCCAAGACCAAAGTGCTCTAATTACTATAAATTAATGGTAAAACTCATATTGCCTTTAATAAAAGCAGATATTAACCAGTGTTGAGCATTTTTGAGAATTCTATCCTACATTCTTGAATGTGGCCATACAAACTTACTCTCAGCAGAATTAGTCCAAGATGATGGTTACAAATTAAGAAGTATCAAAAGCTTCACAATGCAAGTACTTTTGTGACCTGGAATTCTGCCAGGCTTTATAAAACAAATTCACTCTAGCTGTAAGAATGACACGTATTTACTAAGTTTCCTTCATATTACTTAGCATTTGAGACCAAGTAACAGCGTGAAGCAGCTGTTTAGTAGGGAGAAAAATCATGGCATATTTCAAAATTGAAGCTATTTCACAACAGCATGGGTGTTTATCAAGGAAAGCAAGCTGAAAGACTTTTGGCTTGCTGTATTATTTTCTACTTTATTATTAAATTTTTTCAGATGCAAAGCAATTAAATAATTCCCAGATCTATATGATTTTACACTTGTTGAATGAGACTACTGAGAATTTTTTTTTCCTGAGTATCAGAGACCATAATATTCTTCCTGCCCCACTAAGTGGTGCTGGAAATATTCTCAACCAGAAGATCTAGCTGGGACTAGGACCCAGGTTGTCTCATGTCAGTTTAAATAGATTCTGTTTAATTTGACAAAATCTAAGCTGATCCTGCAAGCTATTCCACTTGGCTGGACTGTTGTGCCCCACTAAAGCCCCTCTGAAGGCAGGTGGCTTTGCATGGTGCTAGGAAGTGTGCCTGCAACAAGTTGCAGGTTAAAGGCCTAAGAGTAAATTCTTGTTTTTTGCTTTTAATTAGGGGCAGATGTCTTTTATGATTACATAGTGCATTCTGAATTGAATTACGGCATTGCAGATCTTTAAAACTGAAATGGATAGAGTTTTTTTCACTAAGAAAGGCTTCACCCTGTCACCTAATGGAAAATGTGAAGTGTAGTATGCTTTTATATATGTCCTTGGTGTAAATGGATGATTATTTTAGGATGCCTCTACATACGCAGGTAAAGACGCAATGGGATCTAATGCACAATCTAAACAATTGTGCCTCCTGCCATACCATACTTGCATGGCAGGAGGCGAGATTATGCATCATGTATTCGAGCCCATCATGTCTTATTGCTAGTACAGGGGGAACCTGATCCTGGGTGCCCTCTGCACCAGCAAGAAGCAGGCTGCTATGGCTGGGAGCCTCCTCAGTTGAGGGGTGCCCCATGCACCCCCAAGGCTGGGGGCTCATATCTGCTGCAATCCCCATAGCTTGGCGGTATGTGAAACCCCTGGAGCTGGGGGTTTCATGCACCCTCTAGGTTAGGGAATTGTAGCCACACCCCATGCCTGCCAGGACCCCAGTTGGGTCCCAGTCCTGGGAAGCATGCTGCGGAGATCTAGCCTCTGCAGCATCAGGATTCCTACTATGCATTGAAATTAAAGCTCAACAGCAACCAGTTCTAAAGTTAGTACATGTTTTCAAGGTCTGTCTTTATAGCTGGCCAGAGCTCTTTATGGCTAGGTAGTGACTTTACACGTGCAGCTGGTGTTAAGGTAATTGCGCAATTAACCTGTTAATTACACAAGACCAGTGACATGTAGAAGGGGGTCCTAGTCCCTTGTGACTCCATGCTGTAGGGACTGTATATTATTTCCATTATAACATGTCTGAATATTTTCTACTTATTTTCTTAATGAAGGCTGCTTGCAGACGTTTGTGGTGGGGAGGGAGGGAAATGTGCTTTACCAGAAGCAGCAGCATATTAGTTGGACTGCACTCTGCAGTGTCTGTGAAGATTGGGCACTTTGGTGTGGCTTTTTGGTGCTTTTAGCTAAAGCTGATTCAAGCAGCTATTAGAAAAAAGCGTCAAAAAGCCTCACTAAAGCATCCAGTCTTTACAGACATAAGGTGATCTGGGTCCAACTAAGTCGCTGTCTCTTCTGGGCAGTCGTAGGCTCAACGTGGAAACATGCTGAGTTTAAAGTGCTATTTATTTTTCTCAATGTCTGGAAGCTGCCCTAGTGTCCAGCCTATAAAAAGAGACTAATCTCTTGAACAGAAATGCTTGATTTTTAAAACAACAGGTGTATTTTGTTTTATGGAATAGTTTCTTTGATGTTTTAGATTTGTTTTGCACCCTCCATAGTTTTCAGCTGGTTATTTCAGTCCTTTCCCATCTGCTATATAAAAGCTCTGTCCCTGGTTCTCACATATACTAAGCGAGAACCATACAGGCTTTGCATGGTGTTTCACTGCATTTCTTTGTTGACTTTCATTATTGGAGCCAAAATTACTGAAGAGCACTGAAGAGGAGAAAGGAGAACAGTACATAATAATATGTAAACTCGTCATCCACTGCTTCTCCTTTCCTTTCTCATTTCCGTCACATTAATCCCTTCTAAAATTAAAATAACAATATCACTGTTTGACTGCATGGTGGTTTTGTGAACCAGTTCTTCAACTGGATCGGGCATGTTCCAGTCAGTTACCAGCATGATGCAAGATGGCATGCATTAAATGTCACTTGCTTAAGGAGCTATTTATCCAGTCCTGATCCTCATTCAATATAGGCAGCTTCCATTTATGGTGAGTAGGAAAAATTTTAAATAACTTTGTCATGCCCCTTAACTCTTGTTTCCATTCATGAGGTGTAGTGGATTTTTTACTTCATCTGCTTTCAAAAGAGAAATAAATTTAACATCTATTTAAATATATTACAGCTTATTTAAATGATTTGTTCTTGTCTCCTCCTTTCCTTCTTCCATCCTTCCCTCCCTCCCCCCAATGCCTGCTATTGTAGTTGCTATATATTCTGTTCCAGCAAAAGGTGTCTTGGGTGAGTGCTAGCTATAGTTTACACCTCATACATATTGCCTAGCAACAGGAGCTACAGATACCTCCAACTAAGTAGCATACATCCAGAATGCTATTATATTAAAATTAGCTGTGTTTGTGGCCTAACATGTTTGACTGAAAAACTAAGTTACTAATTGGAAGGGTGCAATAATATAGTAGACAACCTGATATAAATGTAGTGCTTGCTTTGTATGTAGCACTGTCATGATGTTTCTTAATTACCTGGCTTAATTTTCATATCACATAGTGCCTTCAACATTGAAGTTCAGATATAAAGCCCTGCCACTGAAAAGCTGCAATCATAATTTTAAATGCTGCTTTTATGCATCAGTTGGGAACCCTGAGGCTTAGTGAATAAAGCAGTGTGCTTCAAAACTAAACTGAGTTATTAAGTAAAATGTGTTTTGGTGATCAAAATCCCATTCCACTGTGGATGGTAATCTATGAAACATTGCCACAGTTCACTCTTCAACACAGTTAGTAATCTTTAGAGGCAAGCTAAGATGTGACCTAACTCAGAGACTGAATTATCTTTAGTAGAGGCTACTCCCTTAGGTCACAGCTAAAACTGGCAGTGGTAAGACGGTTTGCATTAACAGACACATAAATAGTCATCTCATCTTCAAATTTCAGGCTCAGTTTAGGCACCTGTGGATCCTGAAGTCCTACATTATCTCATTTGGCTCCCTCACAATCCCAGTTAGGTGCCAAAGTCCCAAGTCTCCTCTACATTACCTGGCAAGGGTTAGATGCTGGGAATGTGATACAGCAAACTGAGCAGAGAACTGCCTGAGCCAGCCAAGAGGAAATATTTAAAATGAGAGGTGTGTCAAGTCCTGCTTCTCTCCTAAACATAGGTTCCAACCTGCAGCCCTGATTTAGACACTTACGTAAGATTTAGATTGACAGCCTCAAAAATCCTCCTATAGTTAAGCACAAATTGACCTTTCAGGTGAGACAGAGCAACACTCTGGAGGGTAGAGTTAGGATTCATAATGAGCTTGATTAATTTCAGACCATTTCTCCAATTTATCAAGTGAAATTCCATAAGGATAAGTGCAAAGACCTGCACTTGGGACAGAGCAATTCCATGGGCAAATACAAGCTTGGGAATGACTGGCTAGGGTGAAGTATAGTAGAAAAGGACCTTGAGATTATAGTACACGATAAACTGAATATGAGTCAACAGTCTGTTCTTGTTGCAAAACCAGCTATTGATGTACAGGGATGTCACTCAAGGGGTGGAATTTTCTGCTCTGTTCGCTACTGATGAAACCTCATCTGGAGTACTGTGTCCAGTTTTGGCACTGTACTTCAAGAAAAATTTGTGCAAATTGGAAAGGGACCAGCAGAGAGCAACTAAAATTATTAGAGAGATAAGAAACATGACACAGAACAAATCATTGAAAGAACGGAATAAGAATTATTTAGTCTTGAGAAAGCCAAGGGGGAATTTGATAACAGTCTGCAAATATGTTGAAGGTTGGTTATAAGGAGATAGGTGAGAACTATTCTCTTTGGCTGCAGGGAGCACGGCAAAAAATAACAGTCTTAAATTGCAATGTGGGCAAGTTAGGTTGGTTATTAGGAAGAATTTTCAACTATGAGGGTAGTTAAGCATTGGAACAGAATACCTAGAATAGTTTCTGGAATCTCCATTCTTGGAAGTTTTTAAGAGCAGGTTAGATGTATAGTTGCCTGGGATATTTTAGACAAGAATGATTCTATCTTGAGCAGTGGATTGAACTTCATAATCTTTTGAAGTTCCTTCCAGCCCTCGTGTTCTGTGAATCTGAGATTCACTTGCTCTTTTCTTTCAAAATATGGCCACAGGAAAAGGCAAAAAAAAAAAAAAAAGGAGCAAAGAGGTAGTGGTGTTGCCCGTGTTTTAACTAATAGCCTAGTAGTGATAGCAGCCACCCAGGTAGTGGGAGACTTGGGTTCTATACTTCCTTCAGACTCCCCAGCCTTATTTCTTCTACCACCAAACTAACCTCCAGGCAACTCTGTGCTCCAGAGTGCTTGGGATATGTGTACTGTCCATCCCTTCCTGTTGGAGCTATGTCATTGTGCAACAAAAAATGCAAGAATGTTATTCAGTCACTCTTTAATGTAAAATGCATACGTCCACTTGGAACTTGAAGGAAAGAGGGGTAAACAGCCCTGAATTAGCTTCCACTTACTTTGGGATGGTAGCAGATACGTGAAACATTACAGTGGCAGAGTTGATACATAAATCCACTCCTGCCCCTTATCTCAGTGTAATTTGTACATCTGTTCTTATCTTATGAGGACTAATAGAAATATGCCTGAAAGCTGCACATATTGTGCATTACAAGAACAATTTTTCATTAAGAATTAGTGAATATTTCTTAATTTGCTCTTCTTCTAATATGCTCACACCATAATATTTGCTTGGATTTGAAAACAATAAACTGCTTGTTATTTGAATTTGGTAGCAATAACAATACCCCTGAATCTGCTTATTCTGGGAAATTCATGCACTCCTATACAATAATAATTTTGATAGAAGCAGCACAAGCACATCTTCCACGAGGATCATGCCCTCATAAGAGATTATCAACTTTGTTTTTACCCTCCTTTTTTGGCACTGCCCTGCAGTGAACTTTTAAGACTTCATGGACTTCCTTTCCTTTTTAATAAGTATATTATGCATCTCTGATTCAGATTGGAGGTGTTAGCTCTCAAAACTTGGGAAAGAAAAAGGCCCCAGCAGAATCTGTATTTTAAAAAAAAACAGGGGAGGACTTTTAGTTTGTGGGTTTCCCAGAAGTAGCACCTCCAACCTATGCGGCCTGATAAGAATGCAAAATCAGTTGTGGCACTTTGGAATTTAATGAGAGACTACTGCATGCCATGCGTGGCAGGATCAAGGCTCTGATCTTCTAGCTGCCGTTGAATTTACTGAACAACCTACTAACATGGCTTTCAGCTGAACAACTCTTCTTTTCTTCTTCTAGCTCTCAAATGTGTTCTTCTCATTTTGGGTGTTCCCCACCTAATTTGTTTCTTTTCTATTTTTCAGACTATACTTAAACATTGCTTTTCCATTGATGTTGTCAAATGTTCTTTACTTCTTTTTCTTTTTTTTTTCTTCTTTCTCCAAACTTCACTGATCTGTTTCTTTTCCCCCTTGGACTTTCATAAGAAGAATCTATTTATGCACAGAAGAAAGGTATTAAGTTAGAAGGGCTTAAGTTTAATTAATTTGCTTCTGTATAATTTACCTAGTGATAATTACAATTACTAACTATTGGGATTTCTTGTACCTTCAAGAAAGATTTTTATTCTGGAGTTTCTTTATTCAGCTTCACAGTCCAGTCCATTTGCATTTGTTTAGTCCTGTATACACAGAATTTTGTCAGATTGTACCACTTATACAGCTTGCCCTGCTTCTAAACCTCAAGATCTAAATCACATTTGCAGAATGTGAAGTACATATAAAGTACATATGCAGATTGCTAAATGCAGTAAATCTGGCCATATAACTGTTTGATTTTAATATAAACATATTTTTTCAACTAAAACCCCCTGAATTTAAGACTCTGTGGACTAACTTTAACTTGCAGTCCCTTCTGAGTTCCCTGTCTGCAAATACTGTAATAAATTATATTTTCTTGGCAGGCATGTCAAAAGAAAAAGCAAATTAGAAGGAGATATACTAGAGATTTACAAAGGGTAAAAATCCCCTCTCTGCAGATGGCCAGTTTGATGCATCACTTACCTTACCTTAAGCATGAGTTTAAGTCCAGCTAAAGTAATCAACAGGTTGTGGAATGGCTTTCTGCACCAGGGTAAATTTTGAACTCATAATGTCAGTATTCACACTAGGAACCTGAGAACCTTTCTGTTGCATAATTAGGGATAAGTTGTACGATATCATTACTGTATGTCCAATCAAAGCTAAAAAAAAATCTCATATTGTGAATATCAGCTATACATGACACATGACCTGTGATTAGGCTACACGCATAAAAATGATTTACAGGAATTATTTAGTGATTTTTAACTAGCATAAATATAGAGAAAAACTTTTGGAAACATAGAGGTAGAATATGTTTTAAAACAAAGTACTCATGAGCAAATAGACTGCCATTCATAAAAGATGCATTAGAATCAGAGACTTTTCAGAAATGGATTTTTTTTATAATATTTTTGTGTGCAAATTATTCAAGTGACTTTATTTTATTGCATATTGAGCCTGTTGCTTTGTATGGTTAAGTACATTTTATGTTTATTTTGTTTGCAAATGGAAGTACTTCACTCCATTTTACTCCACTAACAGATTTATATTTCCAGCTGTTCTTTTTAGTTTAAGTGTTGTTTTGTAAATTGAACTTTGAAAAGTGATTGAAAAAGAAAAGTCATAAGTGTTAAATGTACCTGTAAGATCAAATAGATAGAACAGTGTGGGTTTGTAGCACAAAAGAAAAGGGATACTGGGAGCTGACAGAGGACTAAAGACAAATAGAGAGTAGGTGGAGGGTGTTACTTTAAGAGGGGTTAGAATAAAAGGGGGGAGAGAATAAAAACTATGTCTTCCTGTCTTGAGAATTTATTTCTAGTTTTAAGAGACTTAGATTTATGTTGTAGTTCAACTAAGAATTGACCCTGCATTTCCCGAAGAATAGAAAGCAAGGGCTGCTATGATTTTTTTTTTTTTTGTGAAGCTGTTTCTAATATTAGGTGGGTGCAGTTTTGTGATTATCTTTCCATCTACACCTTTTCTCTTGTTTATAACTATTCTAAACAGTTTTCTTTTATTTTGCTTTTAAAAATACTGACATGATTTCAGGACTGGTCAGATAGGTGCTTTTCATAATTAAAAATTATTAGAAATAATAGGTGACATTTTTAATAAATGCCTCAATACAGTATGAGGCAAACTTCACATTTTTTTCCTGAGCACAGAAAATAAGCGACAAGGAAATGCAAAGCACGTGAACAAATATATGCTCTTGTTACAACTTCTAATGTTCCCTGAATATTAATCATGTTGCTTACATGCTTGCTAAATACTGGTGTGCAGCACTAAATTCTTTCAGCAGCTGTTGTCAGATCACCCTGGCTTTCATTTTACTTGAGAAATTTGCAGCGTTATTAAATGAGGAAGGTATCTGAGCTGTGTAACTTAGTGACTGCTTTGCCATCAGCTGAAATATGTAGACTTTCACAAATTATGTGAATAATCTACCTTCAGGTTGTTCAGAGTGCCCAGCAAATCTTCTTTATAGTTTTATCAAAATTCTCCAGTCCTCCACTGGATTCTTAAACTACACAGAGAAATCTCATTCTGGGTTTGTTCAGCTGAAGCCACTGTATGTACTCAAGTCAGATGCACTTGTTAGAGACATGGTAGGTGTAAATTGTGATGCTTTTCTCTTTATTGCACCCCATAATCTTACCTCTCTACACGTACTTCTATATATTACTTTCTCATACTTTATCCATGTGTATTCTTGTTCCCCTGGACACCAGGCAACTATTGGTTTATTCAGCTTTTCAGGTATTTTGACTTTTATGACTAAAGCATTCAGAGGCATTTTCTTAATTTAATGTGAATTGAAGAATTAGGAATTTTCATTTAATTTTCTTCTTGAATTGTAGAGCTTCAAAGAACAGCCTTTGATTTTATGTAGTATTTCTCTCTCTCTACTCTGACATTGGACTGCTGAGATTTTGGTTTGTGTGAAAGCTGTGTAACTCTCAGCATGTCCACTTTTTCTTTTATTCAGCACCCTTTCGGAGTGCATTGCTATGTGTGCGGGCCGTCTCCAGATCCCATCCTCGTCGCCATGTGCGGGCGGCGGGGAGCGATCCGGGCCCCTTTTTGCGCCGCGAGGGCTGTGGCCTGCAGTCCGGGCTCGCTGGGTCGGAGAGAACAGGCGACACGCTGGAATTAGGCACGGACGCGTAATGGTTGATTTAAAGATTGTTTACTTACACGAAAGATGGTCGCGGTGCAGGCAGGAAAACTTGCTTGAGTTGCGGTTACAGACAGGAAAGAAGAGAGGCGGACAAGAGTTCTAAACTCGCAAACTCTAGCCCAATCTGGCTGAAGGCTCTAAACACACGAGCCCGTTGTGTCAACCGAAGAAAGTACTTGTACAAAAGAGCTCTAATCCTTTTGTTCACTCACAATTCACTCACATGAAGTTTGCTAGGCTCCGTGGGTCCTTTTTTGCATGCAGGGAGAGGGATACGTCGAGGTTTGCGCTCGGTGACGGGGAGAGGCTAGAGGCTGATCAGACCCCTGTTGCCTGCTTGAAATGCACTGGGTCCAATAGGTTCCGCAGCGCTTAGAGATCTTCACACTGTGAAGTCTCCTCCTCCTGGTGTTCGTGGAGTCCTCCCTTACGGGGGTTCTCCTCAGAGGTCTCCAAGTTCTCCAACTTGGGCGGAAACCACCCAAGCCTTTTATACGGCTAGCAAGCCAATCACTAGCCACCATGTGTGAATAATTTAACGCAAGCCAATAATGGGACTCGAATTAGAACTCAGATGGCGGGAACTCTTTGCACTGAGCATTTCCTAGCTGCAACAAGAAATGCACCCTGCAAAGAAAGCTACAAATTGGCAGGAATTCTTTTTGCACCGGGGTTTTCCTCTGCAGCAGAAAACTCCACCGTGCAAAGAAGCTGCAAATCAGCGGGAACATAATTCAGTGGTGCCAAAGCGCACACAAAAACAAAAATCACACCCTTTGGGTTGTGACACTATGATGATGTGGGTTATTATGCTTTTGATTATTATTTGAAGAGCTGTTACTTCTTAAAATGTAGCATTTCATTGTGGGGGTAATATTTTCTGATGAAAAGAATATTACAGAGGAATTATTGTTTGCCTGATCCAATTTTTTTTTTTCTTGGAAGTGTATGCAGTATCTGTACTTGGTGGGGATATAGCTATTTCAAGTGCAAAACTTCCATGATTCACTGCCAAAAAAAAAAATTGTACAGAGTTCATGTTGACCACAACACATTGTACTATTCCAGGCTGTTGAATTTGGCCTTACTTGTACTTCTGACATACTGCCACACACAACCTTAACTTGGCCTGTAGATAATGCTCAGCAAGGTTATATGAAGGTAAGATATCAAAAACAATGCCAGATCTGGAACTATATTTCCTGGTCTTCAGAGGCTTAAACTTGTCTTGCTTTAACTAGTGCCTAGTTTTCAGAGGTTTAAAAAAGGTTACTCAACATTTTGGAAAGAGAGAGTATCTGCTCATTCTTAGTTTATCTTGTATTAATTAAAGTTTTTGGTTGTAAAATTCCTTGCTTCATTTTTTTTGAAGAAATGAGTTAGTGAAGGCATTTAAGGGAGATAGGAGTATGCAGTAGGGAAGAATGTCTTCCTAGGGGTACTTCAGTATCAGTTGTCTGCTAGTGCTGACCTTGTTTTACTCGCTGCTCTGTGTTCCCAACGGGTTTGGAAAAACCAGGCAGAGTGAGAAGGAAGGAAGAAGATAACATTGAGTTGAGAGAATGCATCTACCTGCTAGAGGATGCGAAGGAGAAGAATGAAGAGTCCCATACTTAATCTACTTCAGAGGCCAATTTTAGGAAGGTGTTTACAACACTCACTGCAATATACGTGTGGCTACCCCATAAATGTCTGTTTGCATTCTCTTCTCTTCGTGGTTGCATCCAGATGAGCATGGCGATGCGGTATGTAGCACCGCAGACATGTCTGTGGTGCCACATACCACCCATTCAGCTGTATTCCATGCTACAAGGGCCAGCCCAGTGCTGGCCCTAGCCTCCCCTACTTCACACGGGGTAACTTGCCATGCACCAGAGGGCCCATGATACAGGAATTCTTCGGGGACAAATAGCTGCTGTACAAGGTGCCCTGCTGCTAGTTGTCCCTGGGAAACCAAATGTCTGGATGTGGCCCAAGAGTCTATTCTGGTCTTTGTTGTGAAATACTAACCAGTCTCCCTGGCTAGGGATGGCAGTTGCACATAAACCAGTTTAAGTGATCAGAAACTGGTTTAAACCTGTAACAGATCCTAAGTTCAGTGCATATAAGCCAGCTTCAAAATGGCCAAAACTGGTTTAAGAGAAACCTGTTTGAATGTAGTATCAGACTTAACTGATTTGGGTCAAACCAGTTTATGCAACTTCTGTCCCAGACCCCTTCCTTGTTTAAGTTAAACCAGAGTCCTCCATCATCCCAGCCCCGGGCAGGGCTTTGTTGTCTGCTCCAGAGAGCTGGGCTCACCCCTCTCTTCTGCTCTCTAGCCCAAGCAGGGGTAGGGGCATGGCCAGATGCATGGCCTCCTGAGGCAAGGGAGTAGGAAGGAGATTTATGCCCCGTCCCTCCCCTACCAGGAGGCTGCAGCCCCTGTCAGCCATTCTCTTCCTCCCTACTCCAGTGGCAGGGGAGGGAGCATGGTGAGAGCTGGCTAGTCTAGCCCCTACCATCTGCCTGTCTTGCCAGCAGCTGAGGCTGCGGGGCTGAGCCCAACTGGGTCTGCAAGTGCTGCTGAGTGTGGAGGCAGAGGTGCCAGCCTGGGCTGGGCCGCCAGGTCCAGACCCTTCCAAGTGGGCTGTAGCTCAAGCTGGGGCTACAGGGATGGCACAGCTCCCCGTGCCAAGCCGGTGGGGCTGTCATGGATCCTCAGTTGGCTGGGAAGGGCCCTGCGGGGCTGGCCCATGGGAGCAGGGCCCTTCCCAGCCCACTGTGATTGTGTGAGATCCCGGCTTGGCACCACAGGCAGAGTCTGGCTGGGGAGCGGGCTTCCCGGGCCAGCTTGGAGATGTTGGCAGGCCCCAAGCCCGGCAGCCACCGCCAAGGCCCATCCTGTGCAGAACCCAGGGCTGCAGGTGCACAACCAGGTGCAGGGTGGCTGGAGCCAGGGGGGATGTTCTGCCCCCCCTCCCCCCCATTTGCCACTGCCATGGCCACACCACGCTACTCTGGGTGGGGGGAGTGGGAAGCTTCAGCACCACGGCTTCTGCCCAGTGTGTGGAGCTCCAACTCCAGCTCTCAGACGTTTTCCACGTGCTCTGTCTACAGGGGCCGCTCATCATGTTGGGTGGGCAGAGCAGGCTGAAAGTGGCTGGAGCTGGAGACTGAGCTCCCTGAGCTTGATTGAAGCAACAGGGCAGAAGAAAGTCTCCCCCATTCCTGCCACAAGCAGTGCTGTGTGGTGCGGCAGGAGCAGGGGCTGCAGCTGGATGTGTTGGGAGAAAAACAGCCCTGCTGGGCCCGGCAGTTTCTGCTCCACATGTGGAGCTCCAGCTTCAGTTCCCAGATGCCTTCTGTCCAGACACTTTCCACCTTACAAGGCGTCCCGGAGCTGGAGCCGGAGCTCCACATGCTGGGCAGAAGCCTTGGAGATGAAGCTTCCTGTCACTCCCC
This sequence comes from Alligator sinensis, assembly GCF_000455745.1. Lineage (NCBI taxonomy): Eukaryota > Metazoa > Chordata > Crocodylia > Alligatoridae > Alligator > Alligator sinensis. Next base: position 858,839 of record NW_005842075.1, read on the forward strand.
CAACCCAGAGAGGCACGGCTGTGGCAGCAGCAGCTGGAGGCAGGGGAGGCAGAGAAGAGCCCCAAGCCCTGGCCAGCACACAGCTGGCTGTATGCCTGCAGCTCTGGGTGCTGCACAGAACAGGGGGTGTGGTGGTAGCTGCTGGGCACAGGGCCCACCAAGCTGGCCCGGGAAGCCCGTTCCCCAGCCAGGCCCTGCCTGTGCTGCCAGGCTGGGCTGTTACGCAGCCACTGTGGGCTGGGAAGGGCCCTGCCTTCACAGGCTAGCCCTGCGGGGACCTTCCCAGCCAGCTGGGGCTCCATGGCAGATCCACCCAGCTTAGGTGTAGGGAGTCGTGCATCCCCCACAGCCCCAGCCCAAGCTGCAGCCTGCTGGGAAGGATCCAACCCTGGTGGCCCAGTCGGGGCTGGCCCCTCTGCCTCCTCCCTCAGCAGCACCTCCAGCTG